>NW_013666185.1:272850-293323 GCF_000517525.1 Limulus polyphemus | reverse complement strand
ATATGATTAAAAACGTTGTTTATACTAGAGGTTTTTTTTCAAAGAACAACTTACAATGAAAGTAAGATTTCTCAAAAAAGTAGTTATTAAATAATTCGGTGGGTACTTTAACCATTTTATTTCTATGGTCTTGTGGCTCAAATTAAGAAATTTGGGAACCCTTGCTTTATCATATCAATTCATCGTGCTTAAATAAATGAACATGCCGTGATAAAAAAAAGAAGCTTAATTTGACTGTTATTTACCTGGACATGTAAATATGCTACAGTTACTCAACATGTTAAATTAATAATTTTGTTGTCTTACCTTGACATATAAATGTGTCATAATAAGAAAGAAGGTTGGCTCGCTGGAGGACTCTGTACAACTGCAATTCCGATTCGTTCGTTGGTTGTGACGTCATCGCAACTGCGTGAAAACAAAAATATATAAGAAAGTTCACATTCGATTGTGAAATCATGATCAAACTGAGTAGTTTTTATTTTAACGACACTATAACTATAAAGCATGATGTTATTAAATGTTGACTACAGAACACGCTTGAAGAAGTATTTTTCCAACTCAATTACATTTCAATAGAAACAGCTTCTTACACTAGTCTGTTTTTTATTTTATTTTCGGCATTTATGATCACCATTGTAAATTAATTTCATACTTTAAATTACTCCCTCCCACACACACACAAACAAAACAACAGAAAATTCAAAAATTCCTTTGAAGATTCCAAACACCAATCAGACGTTGGAAGTATTCCACAAGATTTTTACGTTAGAAACCTACGAGGGCCAAATAAAGATTTATGGATCTAGGCAAATATAGTCTAGATGTACACACAGATACATATATATATATATATATAGTTGATCGAGTTTCAGTTGCAATATCAAATATTATCAAAAACCAATAGCCATACAAATGAATAAGTAGACACATCAAAGCTTGATAAGTTAGATATGCCTTATAATATAATCATTGGTGAACATTTTTTATCTATATTATATATATTTTTTCAATGCTAAATTGTTTTTTGTTGTTTAAACCAGATGTCGAACTTATTGTTCGAAGATCCTAAGAATATTGAACTGACTTGAATAATTTTACCGTGAATTTTGTAATAAGCTTGAAATACATTAACAGCAACATCAAAAACTAGTAAACAGGACAAGATTAATATTTTTCATGAAATGCTGTAGCAAAAAATACAATTTAAAAGTACATAGATAGGGCATTTTCCTACTGGGGTTCTAAGGAAATCTCTTCTTTTTTTTTTTTAGAGCTCCTTTTTAAACACCTTATTTGCTCAAACTTCAACAACATTCGAGATATAATGATTTCGTCTTGTCTTTGTTCGTCTAAAGAACGGAATAATTTCAGTGTGACGCACTTCAGCCATTTTACTTTATTCCAAAGTTATGAACGGATGCAGAACCTACGTTAGTTTTTAAATATATAACGATGTTAAAGTTCATTATAATCACGCAAGAGTCACCTCAAAAGTAAGAAAGATGCCCTTCAGATGTTCACCAAATTCTGGGCAACTTTTCAATGTTTAAAATTCATCTGCTTTTCAATAAAATTTCAACGACGTAGTGTGCTTGTTTTTATTTATTTTTTATTTTATTATTCTTACGAGTCTGGAATTTAAGAAAATTCTTCAAAGATAACAAAGTATTCAACCTTATTAAGTTTTAGTTTACAATTTTTATTTTATGCCTCTTCAATCTACTTATCTATCTGCAATAAATCCCAGCTCAAGGAGCAGCCATATTTTAGTAACGTCTTCCTTGTTGATGTATAGTATATGCTTTACAACGAAATGAGGTGGTGCATTTTCCTTTGCGATTTTGGAGTCTTGTGTGATTCACTAGTGACTCGTACAGAAACGTCATAACCAATGAGTTAACGAGAAAGTTGTAACCAATGAGTTAACGAGAAGACAGTCCAGAAACTGAAAAATTCTGAATAGTGTTTTGTCTTTATTCTAACAACGTTCCATATTTCTTTATAAATCAACACAGGCTTATTTTACACTAGTAGCTACGGTCAACCGAGTTTCTGATACTTGATTTTTATGTGAAATTTGAGAGGAATGAAACCTGGTTTTTAATTCAAACCAACAAATTTAGTATAGTTACGTGATAATTGAAAATCTAATCATTCATTTTTCTACTTAATCTGAGATTTTTTTCGAAATATAGTATTTGTTGGAGACCAAACAAATTATTTATCCTTGTAGGCCTTTTTTTTTCTTTTTTGTACGTTACATTATCTTGTTACCTGTAACCGGATCGTTTTTACCTCAATGTCAGACCTGTTTTTTTGTCACGTACATGATTATTTCATGCTTGTGGCCAACGTTTACAGCTTCTGGTGATCTTGTTTTATTATTTTTCCATAACTTGTTTAAGACCATGTAAATGTCTGAACTTTTTGTTTTTCATAACCTGGTGATATTTCTAGACTTCTGATGTTTATTCTGGACTAAAACCTTTTTTATTATTATTACTATAGTCTCCAATATCTCCTCTTTTTTGCTCTCGTAATCTGATGATGATCTATTCGAAGTTCTGTTTGTTATTAAGAGCCAGTGCAAGTTTATATAAACAGGTTGTCTTGCTCAGTTTTTTTAATGACATAGTTAGCTTCTTTAATCGATTTATAATGAAACAGTACAGACATATTTATTACACCTACAGTGAACTGTAGAAACGTTTTGTTTGTTTTTTCGTAATATGGAGATCTATTCCAATAGTTGACATATAACATAGGTTTAAATATTGCCATTTAAAACTTGGCTTAATGGTTACATAACAGTGAAACGATGACCCAGTAGCTATGTTGGAAAATATATCAACGTTGCAGTATATTCTAGCCATTTGCCAGAGATATAACATTTGGCTATACATTTAACTTAACTACGTTATCACTAAATTCGTAGAAGAGATAGAATTTAAAAGAAAGATCGATCAACACCAATTTTCATTTCCGTAATCTCATTTACCATTCCGGGTTTTGGAACTGTTTACCTACAACGAGGTTACATTTTAAATCCGCCATTATGTGCGACATTTTACGAGCATAATTGTTTGAAATATAATTTTCAATACAGAAAAATCAGTAAGAGTATTTCAGATTTTTTATCCATTATGAGATAAAAGTGTTGAATTTACTGTTTGAACAAGGGTGCGTGTGCAGCAATTTATTTCCAATTTTGGAATTTAGTTATTCAGTATTCAAAGTAGAATTTTGTGAAAACGACAATATGTTAGCGTTCTTTAAGTTTTTATGATAATTAAAGAAAGAACTGACTACAAAACACCCATCACATTTAAAATTTTAGTTTTCGTTGTTATTTCAGGTCTGTCAAACATCAAGCATCACCACTAATTACATTTACACTTCTTTAAAACACTTAGCCCTTTTTTAACAACTCAGAAAATAGTTTATTAAATGTACAAGTACTAGATGGCGCTACTTTACGAACCATACACCGATTTGTTATATATTAAATCTGTTAACAATCATGATTATCTAATGTTTACATAACAGACTAAACAATCGTTTAGTAGGTAATACTGTTTTTCCCACTATTGACTAAGTATTTCAAGATACAGTATAATACAATTGATTTATTACGTTTAGGACAAAATTATGTGGTTCACTTTTGATGACGAGGAATCCATTTTTTTAGAAAATAAAAGTTTTGAGACGGCTTGACTGGGTAATGAAGAAAACTTTATTAGAAATGTACGATGTTTCGACAAGATTATGTCATCCTCGGGTACAAGTAGTTTACAGAGATGCATGAATATATATATATATATATATATATGTATATAGTATGGAAAAAACAGGTCACATATATGTGGTTTTCCCTCTCAATCGGTCTGTCATGGCCTGGTGGTTAGGGCGCCCGAATCACAATCTGCGGTTTGCAGGCTCAAATCCTATCGCCCACTTTTAGAAGTGGGGTCATTACAATATATTGGTCAATACCACTATTCATTTGTAACAAGTAGCCCAAGATTGGGCGGTGGGTGGTGTTGAGTAGCTGCTTTCCCTCTAGTCTATTATTTCAAAATTAACGAGAGGCTAGCGCAGTTGTTGTTGTTTGTTATTAAGCACAAAGCTGCATTTGTGATCTGCTCACCACGGGTATCGAAACCCAGTTTCTAGCACTATAAGTCCGCAGACGTACCACTGTGGGGCCGGCTAAAATTGAACAGAACTACTGAATAAGAAAACACTTGGTTTGATCAAGTGTATTTTCGGATTGGTACCACCATCTTCTGACATCATTATGTCCGTTTATTTATCCGGACTTTTAACAATCATACTATCAATATGGACTAATTTGCAAAATGATTCTTGAACTTTTTTCAGTAAAGGTGATTAATTACAAGAGGAACGAGCGTAAACTGGACAATAAATTGATTTGTCTATTGGAGTATTTATTGGTTTTACCTTTACAACTAAATAGTGGTACTTTGTAAAAACAATGTTTCCAGGCTCTTGCTGTCCTTGGAATTAAATTATCTGTCGTCAGTAGTGATTAGTCTAATTGGTCTTGATCACACATTACTGCCAAACACCACAGTTTCTATTCTAACAAGCTTCATCATAATAAACTTATCCCAAATTCTTAAACATACGTGAACGTCAGCTTCAAAGACCAGCTTTAAGCAAACTAAAGACAGACTGTATACTAGAGCTGTATCGGAAGATAATATGTAGTCAAATGGAATTGCTATGATTTTGTTTTTTCTATTGTTTTTCGTGATGTTGTAAGCTATATTTTTTAATATTTTAATTTAGATGTTTGTTTGCTAGAGGGCACATGAGACAAATCTAGAAATTTCTTGCAGAGTATAGAAATAAGTATACGATTTAATATGAGAATTTGTGAAACGGCGAGTTAATGAGAAATCAATGAGCATTCGGAGAGTTTATCTATTCAGTGTCAGATTTAAATCTTTATTCATTATCCTGATAATGGAACCAGGAGATATGCCCAGCTTCATCGCAGTTTTTTGGGGCTGAAAATTAGGTTTGATAAAAACAGTCTTCACTTTGCAAATAAGAACATTATACCAATATCTTTCCTCGAAAAGAGCTATGACATATCCTTCAGAAATAATTCTGTCCATTTTGACATTGCACTGTTGAATGGGGAGGAAGTCCCGATTCAAATGTATACAAGTACTAGACTTATCATCCACGGCTTGTATCTGCACCTTTACACGATTCCATCAGTGCCTCTAAAAAAGTTTGTTGGCTTCTTTCGTTATTCACACCTTTCGAAATTTGAAATTTACTTTTTTGCAATATTTTCAAATAACTGCTTCAACTTTTCAAACACAAAATATGAGATAAATGTTGTATGATTTTCTGTATTTATCTCACGTAGTACAAGTTAGAACGTACGCCAAATAACTATCGATAGTACCAGCCACAGTAGGCAGGTGGAAAATAGTTTCTTCTATGCATAAATACGATATGAGAGTTGACATGTTCTCGGGCCTAAGCTGATTAAACCTCCTTTTCTCCTTGTTCAATACCACTAAAAATGATCATTGTCTAAACAATAACGGAAAATACAAATAGAAACTGATAATTGATAACCTTCTGGGTATCTGTCTTAACTCTGCGCTAATTTAAAAAATGATTTTAACAATTGTCCATGTGCCGGGTGTGGCCTGTTACTTATGGTATCGGGTTGCGTATCGAGAGGTTTAAGGTTCGAGACGTGATGCTACAGAACACACTTCGTACGACCAATTTTGAATGCATTATACAAGAGACTGTTAATATCGTTATATTCTTCAAAGAGCCTGGTAAAATCTTTGTGGTGTCAGTTGCTGTTAGCTGACTACCTTCCTTCTTGCCAGTAGTTCAAATTGAAGACGGCTACACCGGAAACTTGGGATCTCTACCTGACCGTTTCATCCACGTGCGCATAAAGCGACATCCAGGAGGAAAAGAAAATTCTATTTTTTTTATTTCAAAAAAAGTTAAGAAATTATTGGAACACTTATAGCTTATCCAAACAAAACGTTTTATTTCATTTTTACACCACAGAGAGACTTGGGCAACAATACATCAAATTCAGCTGTTATATTGGGAGATTCATACTTATTTCCATATTTAAACAATTTTGCCATTTTCCATGGGGCAGTCAGTTAAAGCAAACACATTTCGATAACCTTTTTCTTATTCTGGACTGCTACTTCATACTATGAAGCCTTGTACGTGGACTTTTGATCGAATTCTGTTAAAAGACTGACACTCGAGTTTTTTTATTACTTATAAATCTGAAGGTTTTTAAATTATTGGAATGAAAGCACAGGTTATAGATTTATCGAGACATTTTAAATGTTAAATTCTGGTTAATGATATACCTAAATATATTTCTGGTGGATAATGAGAAACTGATAAAAATTCGGTATGAAAGAATATTAATCTAGTTACGAGGAAAATTTATTTATAATTTTAAGTTCTCATTTGGGTTTTATTGATTAATAAAATTAACAATAACGATCTTTACTTCAATCATTCAGCACTTTTCTTTAAAAACATTTCACTTTACTTTTTGACACATTGAAATTATTAAATTATCAAGTTTCATGTAAACTTTATACGTTAGTAATTAATAATTATTTTTATCCAGGTTTAATTTTAACGTCAATCAGCTATCGTAGTATCATCTTAATATAGTATGTAATACCCAAACCATTTTTAATTGGTCATCTTAATATAGTATGTAATACCCAAAACATTTTTAATTGATCATGTTAATATAGTCTGTAATACCTAAACCATTTTTAATTGGTCATCTTAATATAGTGTGTAATACCTAAACCATTTTTAATTGGTCATCTTAATATAGTGTGTAATACCCAAAACATTTTTAATTGATCATGTTAATATAGTCTGTAATACCTAAAATGTTTTTAGTTGACGATACGATATTTTTGACAAAATTTATACATTTAATTTTTGGCAATAATAATAATACTTCTTTCTCGTAGATAAAGTCACAATTGGACTCTCTCGCGATATCTAAATCTGTATAGGGTTAATCGCATTTTAGATTAATAATTAGTATATGTTAATACAATGACGTGTTACTGCAAATGCAATGCGTGATTTGAAATAAAAATGTTTAGGATCTGCATATTTGGTTTACAACAAATTCCATGCTTTTCGACAGTGCAATGCTGCCATGTCAAATATATTCATATTGGTTACGGATAAGAATATTCGTATATATAAAGAGAGGCTTTGAATAATGTAGGGTTAAAAGACAACATTTCAAAGTTTAGAATATTCAGTGTCCTTAGGGAACAGGAAACTTGTACACCAGAGCGTTTAGGACAATACTAGATTCGACAAGTATTCCACCGGCCAGTCCGAGCTTTACCGTTGTCTGCAAAGTGAAGGCTGTGGTTACGAAAGAGAACCCTACGGCCAAAAAAAGCCAATGTACTAAAGCAGGAATAGTTTCTTATCATCATTAACAAGGGTAATAAAGAGTGTTTTGAAACTGACGAAGATCTACAAGCCAAACGTTTACAAGCTTTCAGACACACCTTGAGATCCACTTAAGTGTTTAGCTTTGTGCTTAACTACAAACAAATAAACTCATCTCCAAATTTTAAACTTGCGTCATATTATCATCAGAATAAAACGCAAATAAATCAGAAGCCTATGTCCTATAGCTTTCCTGGGAATTTCAATAAGATTCTCCCTTACAATTCTGTTCTTACGAGAAAATAAGTTAAAAAAATTAACATATTTATCCCCTTACATCATCCTAGTAGTCCTCCCCTGAATACTTTCCAATAAGTCTTACATGTGGCCGAAAAAATATTGGAACTATAACATTCGTATTTAACCACATACTTGTTAACTCGCCCAGTACAGCTCCAATTTTTTTTTTTTTGTACCTTTTAGTTTTTTTAAACGTAGTCTTGGTAGTTGATATCCTCCGTGGAAAGTTTGTTGAAAAGTTTGTCAACGTCCTTTCAAGAAGCTTGTTATAGGATAATTTGCGGTGTCTGAAAATTGTGACTTTAACTACGACCGACAGACTGATTAAGGAACCTACAACATCGTTCTTATGACGTACGATTAACTTGTATGTACAATATTTATGTGTTATATATAATTATGTGGAATTACTTTGTGTTAGTTAATGACTATTTAAATGTAACAAACATTTGGTATTAATTCAAACAATTTGTTTGTTTTCAATTACAGCAGCTAGAATCTATTTTCAGTCACGTTGCCTACTCATCCTTGATGGCAAAAACGCAGATTGGGTGGTTAATTCTTCTAATTTTAGACTTTTAATAATAGATAGCCCCCGTAGCTTAGCGACAAACCTGAGAGTCTATAACAATAAAAATTGGGTTTCGATACTCGCGATGGCCAGAGCACAGACAACCCAATATGTGGCTTTGTGCTTAGCAAACAAACAATAAACAATTTTATCAGATTGTTTATTTCTGTACGTAGAATCGACAAATTTCCAGTTATGAAAATTGATATTTTAAACTGTTCTCACCTGCAGCATGCTTCAAAGTCAGAATAAAACTTCCAGTCTTATGTTTCTAGATAAACCTAAACGAATCTTATCTAATACCGTGAAATTAGGACGTTTGAATCTCGTTTAATTTACAGCACAACTTGCTGGTCAAAGTAAAGCCTGACCAGTTATTTTTTTAATCGAAATTAAGGACTTTGTGCGTTTTTAGCTAGGAATTTTCTGGTAGCTAAACTCAAAATTGAGTTTTTGTACGTCAGAACTCTTAAGCTTACACGAATGATGTTTTAACCATTTATCAAATCATAAAATTGAACCGTTTAATAATCCTTAGGTGCATCTCGATCATCAAAAGTTTTCTCAAGAATGCTGTTATCAATTTGCAAACTTATACAAATGAGTCACAATTCATATTAATTTGTCAAGTATCGAAATAATGAGGTTTATAAAGTCAATTTGTAGAACATTTTAAAAATAAATTTGACATGTTATCATTTTTTGTTTGTTTGAAGTTAAGCACAAAACTACACAATGGTTATCTATGTTGTTCACACCACGAGTATCAAATTATTAAGCACAAAGTTACACAATGGGCTATCTTTGATGTGCACACCACAAGTATCGAAACCCCATTTTTAGAGTTATAAGCACTCAGACTTGTCGCTATATCACTGTCGGGAGGGGCAAAATATGAGAGAGAAAAAAGAAGTGTAAAAGAGGAACAAGAAGGGAAGAGGCAGATATCTACCCAATTAACAAGTCGAGAATAAAAAAAGGGGCAAAGAACGATTAAAAAATGTCATTGATAAATTTAACATATAAATTAATGACTGGAATGATGTCAAAAAGACTTAATGAGTGGTTAGAAGAAAAAGGAAAAATAAAGGACAGCCAAGCAGAACATACTGGGGAAAGAAGAAGAAGAAAATTTGAATATTTGGGAGAACATTAAATATGGTAAAAGACGTAAAGAATCGTAGTGAAAAGAAGAAAAAAGAAAGATCGAAGAGTTTCTGGATAGTAAAAGGAGTTATACAAGGATGCTCGCAAAATTTTGAAATGACTCCGAATATGAATGAATGGAAAAGAATATCGGGGTGAGTGCGATGGGAAAAATTGTT
Source organism: Limulus polyphemus (assembly GCF_000517525.1). NCBI lineage: Eukaryota > Metazoa > Arthropoda > Merostomata > Xiphosura > Limulidae > Limulus > Limulus polyphemus. Next base: position 283,657 of record NW_013666185.1, on the reverse strand, counting down.
CGGAAGACGAAATGGTGACGAATTATGCATATCATAATAGAAAACTTATACGGAGAACAATAAACTAAATCTAAATTTAGATAAATCAAAATTTATGCTCTGTCCACCTCATAGAATTGAATCTCTGATTGTAGTGCAGGTCTGTAAACTTAACGCTGATCCATCGGGAGACTTAAACTTTTTAACCACCTTCATCTGTTGATCTTGCCATTCCAAATTTTTTATTCATCCTGTTCTTCCAAAGGAGTCCATTGCGGAACCTTGCACTAAAACAAACAAGTAAGCAAAAAGTATAGATATTTGGGATGCTCGCTTAATATCAGGAATACTTGAACACAACATATAAAATATATTGAGACGAAAACACTACGAGTACTAAGTGCAACATGGAGAGCAGCTGATTTATTTATAGTTAAACCCAAAGCTACACAATGGGCTATCTATACTCTATCGAAACCCGGTTTTAGCGCTACAAGTCTGAAGAATTATCGCTGTGCTAATGGAGGAAAAAAACGTGCAGCTAAAAGAAACAAAACGTGGAACTTGAATACGGTTGCACTTGTTTAAAAGCCTGATAAATCCTGTTACTAACTATGGAGCAAAAATTTAGGGATGTGGAAAGGAAGAAAAAGTCCAAGCGAAATATATAAAACTAACAGATGTCCATTGAAACAATTCAATGGTAAATTTCCTAAACATAATGATGAATAGATAAAAAAAAAAAATGTACAGTTAACCCAATGCCTTGGATCATAGCATATACGGTTGTCTAGTGGGCCGTTGACTGTCATATTTTGTCATTCCATCTGGTATTTCAATAAGGAAGATTGCATTACATTTGTTCTTAAGCAAAGGATAATAACTGCAATGCATTGTTGGCAAAATGTTTTGGTTTCGATGCAATAGACGCATCCGGCAAAATAGAGTGATCAGGTTCGTCAAGTAGCCACGGTGATTTTTTTCCGCTGCATGCCACCGTTCCTTTTTGTTTTACTAAGCACGCAGAAAGACCACTACCGAAGGGAGCGCTTTTTTGACAGTTGTAATTTCTATAAGAAGCGTCAGAGGGGAGATATTTAATTAAATTTATTCTACATGGTACAATAAAATCATGCATGTATATAATACCAGCATGAAAAAAATAATTACACACACACACACAATATATATATACACACACACAACAACAAATATTTGTACTCAATCACATTCCTCTCTAAGCGTTTTTTCTATCCATGCTCCTATCTTCGAAATATTTCTTCCAATCAGTCAAGAAGGAAGTCCAATTTTTTCCAGAAATTCCCTCACAAAAAGAAACATTTTTGTACTTATGTTTTCTCTCAGACTGACTGTTCAGCACACACGAAGACTGGTGGATCGATGTTGATATTGATATGAAATTTTAGGAATTGCAAAAAATGAATGATTTTCCTGTAATGTACTCTTGAAAAGAAGAATTTTGTGTTTTTTTTATACGGTTAACCGTTCAGGAGATACAGTGCGTGACAGACAAACTATATATTAGATGGACGTTGGGTTCAGACAAGAAACACATTCTATTGCACATAATAGACGGAGGTAAGAAGAACCGAAATGGTGATTAACACGTATAAAAATTGCGCATATATGTTGGACATACTGAAAATAAAGGAAAAAAGACGATCAAAACACAATTTGAAAATAATTGCAACAGGAATAGGAAAAAAAATGAATGGAAATTGGAGATGAATAGAACACTTTAAAAGCGTGGTAATTCTTAAATAAGTTGGATATCATAAAAAAATAAAGAAAAACGATGAAGGAGGAGATAATGAAAATACATTTGGCAAAACTTGAAACAAAATGAAAATAGGATTGAAATATCTATATGGAGCGACTATTATCAAAACATAAAAGGGATGGAGATGGAAGAATATATAAAATCAAAGGGAGATAAGAGAAAATTTGTAATATAGCAATAATAAAGTGTGAGTACAGAGTGTGACCAGAATTTGTAAATAACAGCGTAAGACGATAATACATACACTGTATTGTAAGTAGAATAGCAGAAAAACTTACAGATGAAACAGAGTAAGTAAAAAAAAAATGTCAGAAAATTTAGCTATTCTTGTATACGGCAAAATATGAAAAGAAGAAACAAGTAGTGAAGATATAATTAGTGATTTATACGGAATTAGGATATAACTGACAGGAAGATAGTAACTTTAGGTTTAAATTGTAATTAATGATATTCCAGAAAAAAAGGCAAGATATATTGTATAGGAGAACTCCTCATTCCAAAAGGTTGGAAGACTAAGGAATAAACTTGGTTGATTTATGTATAAAGTTTCGGCGTTACCTAATTGTTATGCCATTTTCCGCAATTTGAATAATTAATATCCTGGTACTCAGTCCTCAGAAAATAAGTATGAATACACAATATTTCTATCATTGAACAGTAAATGTCAGAAATAGCTTAATCCAAGCTTAAAGTTTGGTATAATATTGTAGCTGGATAAAGATTTAAGCTCAAGTTCTAATTGTAACGAAAGTGCTGATGAATAATTGTAAATATATATGTTTACAGTGAAGACGACAAACAACTTCGAATAAATGTTTATATATTATACCCAACTTTTCGGCTTACGCCTTTTAAAAGTCTATGAACGACAGGAGTTACAAAATTGATTTTAAACCTATAACGTTCACAGACCCTAAGAAAAGGCGCAAGTTTAAAAAAAATTATATGTATAAGGGCACCCATTTATCAACTACAGTTTGCCCGTGTAAATAAAATTTCATAAAATATAAAAGAAAAACGAAAACAACCTTTGATTGATAATAGCGATGACCCACTAGCTTTTTTAGGCAGGTTTGCAATGGTGCATGCATAACAATCCTAGTTTATGAGTAAACAATTTAACCCTTGTTGTTGTTTGAAGTTAAGCACAAAGCTACACAATGGGCTATCTGTGCTCTGCCCACCACGAGTATCGAAACCCGGTTTCTAGCATTGTAAGTCCGCAGACATGCCGCTGTGCCACTAGGGGGCTATTTTCAATGTTAATATTATATTGTTCACGTTAAGAACATTGTAGGAAACAACGTTAAAATATTTCATAATAACTTATTTATTATACAGGGGTTAAATGTGTACCTTGGATTCAATATATTACTAACCGTGTACTAATTTGTCTTGAACTACTTTTTTGTAATGCTAAACAAATTTTATTTAAAATTAAATCTTTGTACATGTAATAGGAACAAATTATGTAAATATTCTTTTTTCAAATGTACAATGTTTCCCTTAAACTGTACACTATTATAACAAAATGCAAATTTATTGTAAAATTTGTACATTAAGTCATTATATGGAATTTGTTGATTCTGTTTTAGCTCTTTCCACTGCCAAGAACTGGTAAAAATACACATTTCCATAACAGCTGTCACATTTCACTATATATTACGCTTTTCTAGTTTTTATTAATATGTATTATTACTGTAATGTTGTATTTTTTACTTACACGAAGATTATGACGATGTTTATAGTGTCAATAATCTAAAATGTAAATATATACTTTAATAAGTATTTCCCCACCCCTATACCGGCGGTTCAGCGATCAGTTTGAGGGTTTATAAAGCTAAAAGTCGAATTTCAATGTTCGCCGTGAGTACACCACAGATAGCACATTGTATAGTTTTGTACTTTACGATAAACAAACTAAGTATTTATATTAAATTTATGTTGAATAACACTAGCTTAGACCAATACACTTGTCAAGTCTTATCACAACTTTAAAATCGCGACTGTATTAGTTATTTTTTAGAGGTTTCTAAAGTACCAGAATTATGACAGAAAAAAACAACAGCTTATAATACATTTTCCACCCATAAAAAAGAAAAGACTCATCTCTTCTCCAAGAATTTTAAATTCATAAGGTGACATTGTGGCATCTACTGACACTGGGAGAGAGGGGGGGGGTGTATCTGTAAGGCAGATTTATTACTGTAATTCATTTCAGTTTGTGCTTACAACCGATTACATAACACAAACCCCGAACTCTGAAATTATGGACTTTAATTCTCAGCAAATCGTATATCGTGCTGGACTATCGGATGTGCAGCCAGGAATCACTTACAAATATAGAGATTACCTTTAAACACGTGTTAAACCTGAAAGCCTTTTCTTACCTATTGCATGACGTATTTAACATGAGTGCTTTGTAGGCATTAAACTTAGAGTTTTACAGTTTCTTTTTATTTTCAATCTATGTGTAAATAAAAACCATTGCATAAACAGCTTTATTTGCATGTATATAACAGCAAAACATTATTTTTACATTAATTAAAACTTTGTAAAATACATATACATGATTGGAAAACAAACACAATAAAAAACACAAAGGTGTGTGTTTGTGTGTGTGTGTGTGTGTGTGTGTGTGAAGAATGACACATCGTAAATTCACTTTATTCTTTGTTTCTAAAGCAACTCGAGCCGGGCGTGGCCTAATATATAACATGTTGTGTCCAAAATTCGAGACTTAATGCATTAGAGCAAGCTCCGTACTTTCAGCTGTGTGCGTATTATAAGAGTAACAGCCAATCCTGCTGCTAGATTCAAATAGCTTGAAAAACATCTATGGTGACAGATGCTGCTGGCTGGCAGCCTTCCCTCTGGTCAGTATTTCAGAATTAGAGACAGTGATCTTTGACCTGGTCATTTAGACCGCGTGATCATAAGGCGCCATTTAAATTGAAAAATTCTAATTCTCAAGTAACCCATAGGTTACTGACATAATAAGGGCCTGCTAGGCTGTAATATTTAAGACCATGTATTTGCATAAAAAACAAATTCAGAAAGCTCACAAACCTGACGTTATCCTACAACACAACCTTTTCAAGATATTAGTATTTTACTGCATAACTTATTAAAAGCATTTTATGACTTTCAAACATAAAGTAAAGCATTTTACAAAGTTTTGCATTAACTTGAAAGACGCGCAAAGCTGAATGAATCGGAGACAGTTTTTTGGCGTTTCGCTTGTAGCTCCTGCTGATAATGTGCCTCTATCTGTAATGAAATTTTACTGGCAACTTATATTTTTCAAACATGTTTTTTTTTGTCCCTATTGTATTTAATATAACTAACTAATCCTCCTAGCTACACGAACGTTTTTCTTTAAATAACTAGACGTGTATATTAGCTGTACCTGGGTAAGGTTTTCCTATACAATTATATTTGTATCGAGAGAATGAACACGAAATACATCCACTATTCGGTACATGACAGAACCGCAACATTAGACATTTTCTGCAACAATGGTATTAACTTTAACATTTCTATAACTACATCCGTTTCAAATGTCATGTAAAATGTAATTAATAGACAGGTGCTAAACCCAGTTTTAAAAGTACTGTACAAATGCAAACAATTGAAACTAAACGATTCCATATTACTACAATTTGTTTGTTTGTAGTTGAGCACAAAGCTACACAATGGGCTATTTGTGCTGTGCCAACCACGGGTATCGAACTTCGGTTTCTAGCGTTATAAGTCCGCAGACTTTCCGCTGTGCCACTGGGGGACACCACCAATTGAAAGTAATGATAATAATATAAATGTTTTGTCGAAGTATCTTATGAAGGGTTAAAAGGCGAATTTACAATATGAACGATACAATCATGCGAGATGTAACATTCCCCGACTATAAATGTATTTTCTTTTTTATTCTTCTCCAGCATTTTATTTTATTATACAACAAAATCTTTTGTTGTATAAATCAATACATGTCATGATAGATTACGTTCCTGGACTCCTGCAAGTTTCGACAAAGAATCCCAATGACTTCGCGATGTTTCATTGCAAGAATAATCAATCTAACTGTAGGTTTCATGTTAGGCCTTAACGATGAGCTTCCTTCCTTCATTGCAACTAGTTGGTACACGCACGCATTCATGTGAACATTTTGAAAAAAAAACAAAAAAAAACACGAAACTATTGAGAATAAATTCTGTATTTAATTCGCCCTTTCGAGTGTATACAGCTAAATGCATGCACAACACCTAAGATTTACTACTGTTTTCACACTTTCTACATAGTTGTATACGTTGTCTCATTATTGTGTATCTACAGAGTGGACTACATGTACTTATAATACGCGAGTATAACACCAAGTAAAAACTAGATATAATACGAAGAATTTATCTTTCAAACTAACCATCGCATTTGTGAGACATGGGTGAACGACTATATCAAAACAACTAAATAATAATACTATTATTACGTACCCATGGCATCGTTTAAAAAATTTGTCGTATTCAACACATGAAATGTTTGATTGTAATAGTAAAAAGCATGACAAATTAACTTGTAAGACACGTGTCAATCCTAAAGATGTACAAGTTTGAATGAAAAGTGAAGACTACAATGTAGTATGCGACTATTTATTTATTTATAAAAATCTGATAAGGATTCAGTCCGTAGTTTAATACACTCCGAGCAACAGCTTAATCTTAACTAATACGAAGTGGTCACACTTTAAATAAACCCTTTCAGATTTTATTTATACTCTAGTTGCAGAGAAGCAAGTGACAGAGTTATCTGTATTGAACAGCTGTCACTGGTATAAATAGAAACTTTTATGTACGTACTTATATCCTCAGAGAAACAATAATAGCAATATTTCATATTTTAATGTTTCTCCCTTCCCCCTCCCATTACTCGGAGACTCTTTTAATACAGTAATAAATAAAACGTTGGTCCTTTTCTTCTTTGATTGATTATTTCCCAAGAAACATTTAGTCAGTAATTGCACTTATTTTCTTAAAACAGGAGCTATAATGATGATATTAATATGAAAAATAGTGAAATTTTATTTTCTCAAGATTCATTATTCATTTTTTTTTCTTATTTTGCTTGAAACAGCGGAAGCTATCTTCTCGCGCTTCCTTACTTTTACCTGAACATCTGTATTTATTAGCATGTCACATTAATCTAAAGAGTATTGCAGCACATTCTCCAATCCAAACCTTCTTCATACCCCCTCCACCCAATGGGTCAGAGGAAGGTTTCTTTGTTCGGTTTTGGTTAAGCAAAAAGCTACACACTGGGCTATCTGTGCTGTACCCACCAAGAGTATCAAAACCCGTTTTTTAGCGTTATAAGCCTTCACATTTACCGCTCAGCCACTGGGGGCTTATAACGCTAAAAAAAGTAAAATCGGGTTTTGATACCCTCCGTAGACAGAGCTCGGGTAGCCTAGTGTGTAGCTTTGGCTTAACCAATAACTAAACTAATCATTTCCCAGTATTTTAATTGGCATCAATCTGCAACCGAAGTTAACATCGCTCGAGATAAAACAAAAAGATAAATAAAAGTACAGGTTATTTAAAAAAATGTTTTCCATTAAAAATTAAGAGCAGAAGATCACAAACACAGAACAATAATCACACATGATCACGATACGAGCTTTATATTTTACAAAAAATAAAGTAGAATCAGACAGAAGAAAAAGTGCACTTTAAAAACTCGTACAAAAATATGTCTTACTTTTCTGACAGCGTTAGCGCTTGTTGCAAAATGACATTAAAGCACATAAGCATTGCATGCAACTAAAACAGGCTTTAAGTATAAAAAAAAACGGAATATTCATCGAGAATACAGTATGACTATAAATATTTATATGCGAACTTCCTTTTCTCATGGATGAAAATCGTAATATGTATCACTCCACAACAAGTACGTTATAACGTGATGTGCAGCGGCACACTTTACATCACGTTTTTGAAAATACTTTAAGTTATTTTTATTCTATATCAGTAACTTTGGTATAAAAGAAGAAAAAAGACTTAAGATCTACTTCAAGCAAAAAATATTACCTTATAGCTGTCTCTTTTCTATGATTTGCAATTGTTCAAAATACTTTTTCAAACACACTAATATTTCAGCGATAATCCCCATATTCAGTTCTTAGGGGAAAAAATAATACTTTCATACACACTAATATTTCAGCGATAATCCCCATATTCAGTTGTTAAGGGAAAAAATAATACTTTCATACACACTAATATTTCAGCGATAATCCCCATATTCAGTTGTTAAGGGAAAAAATAATACTTTCATACACACACACACTAATATTTCAGCGATAATCCCCATATTCAGTTCTTAAGGGAAAAAATAATACTTTCACACACACACTAATATTTCAGCGATAATCCCCATATTCAGTTCTTAAGGGGAGAAATAGTCAGTCTACAGGCTTTTCATCCTAACTATACGAACGCTTTCCTTTAAATGAAGAAACTCAATAACTAGGCGTGTATATTAGCTGTGCCTGGGTAAGGCTCTTATACATTTGCCGTTTTATCGAGAAAATAAACACGAAATCTATAAATAGCTGTTGTTTTTTTTGTTCTATATTACTATTATAAAACTCCTATTGAATATATGAGAAAACCGTAATATTAAAATTTGTTTTGTAACAATGGTATTAACTTGAACGTTTTCTATAATCATATTTGGTTTAAAATATATAGTATTCCCATCCTACGAAAGTCCACTGCACACTTGGGTGTTAAAAGGCAACAAACCCAGCCGTTATTACACAAGCATTTTTTCTTTTTATCCAATCAATGGCCCGGCATAGCCAGGTGGTTAGGACGCTCGACTCGCAATCTGCGGGTCGCGGGTTCGCATCCCCGTCCCACCAAACATGCTCGCCCTTTCAGTCGTGGAGGCGTTATAATGTGACGGTCAATCCCACTATGTGTCGGTAAAAGAGTAGCCCAAGAGTTGGCGGTGGGTGGTGATGACTAGCTGCCTTCCCTCTAGTCTTACACTGCTAAATTAGGGACGGTTAGCGCAGATAGCCCTCGTGTAGCTTTGCGCGAAATTCAAAATATCCAATCAGCCCGGTAATTGCATACGTACAGGAATTTAAAATGTTGCAGAGAGCAAGTAAATAATTTTGTATCATTTATTAAATCACATAACAATACCTATAAGTATTAAACGACATTAACAAGCAATTAACATGTCTTTATGTCTTATTAACACAAAAACTCGTGTTTAAACAAAGAATAAACAATTGCGCGTACTTCTCAGTCATATACAAACTCCGCTCAGGGCATAAATAAAATATTATCATGATTTTAAAGTATTACTACTAAAATGCATTTGCTAAATTGTAGAATATCAATTATGTAATTTTTTATCTCAATATTTTGAACGATATTTATACAACATTTAGTCATTATTAATGTTATGATAATTATTCAAATAGAATGAAGCTTTCTGTAGTTAATCTCGAAACTACAGCAAACTCAAAAGTTAGTCATTATGAGTGATTCCCATCTAATATAAGCTAATGTTATATTTTCAAGTCCCTGGTGAGTATTGAAAAATATCTATTAACTGAACTGGTGAGTTTAAGGGAACGTTTAAAAAGAAATAAAAAAGGCAAGAATTAAAGTAATACAAGTATCAAATTGCATACACAAAAAAAGGAGTCTATAGTACGTTCTTGAAAATATTTAAAATAACATTACAGTCCAGTAGATATTTGCCTCTTTGTGTCAAGACCCATTGAACTTCTGTTAACTTTATTACTAAGTCAATTCAGTCTGACAGTAAATAAATGAAATAATGTTAAAAGTATTTTTCAAATAATCAATTTCAGAAATATTTAAGTTTAGCAATAAAAATACTTTTGTAACTTTTTTTTTTTGTCTGCTTGCGGAAATCGAACCCTGGAGTTTTGCGTTATAATCCCTTCAGCTTATCTCTGAACCAGAAGAGCCTAACCTTTTCTGACTGAACACAGACCGTCCGAAATAATACGATAAATCAGACTTACACAAACAGGTTATTCTGAAGATACATAGCTTGTTACTTAGTTGGTAAAATGTGTATTAACCACTTAGACTCAAAAAGCTCTAAAAATATAATATTAATAAAAAAGTTGCAATAGAGAGGAAATGTGAAACTGAATGAAATTCCCTTATTTACAGTTTTTAAACAATATTTATATTTTTATATTTCAGTTAATTTTAGTTGCATATTTTATTTGTAAACCGTGTAACAAACATTCTTATAACAGTGCTTATTTTTCTTTAAGTAATCTGTAGTTGTCAGGGAAGATTTTTATGCAACTATTCAGGCGATCAATACTATACTGTTAAAAAACTTGTTTTATTGTCATCCTTATTTATTACACTTTTACACACAAATTGTAAACACTATAGGAATCATCATCACAGTGATTACAGCAACTAACCGGACCACAAACAATGGCAAAAAATAATGAACAATTTTAAACTATTCATTAAAGTTTTAACCAAGCATGTTTTTATTTTGACGAAGGATAAAATGCTACAAAGTTATATTTCCAATAAAAGAAGACTAATAAGCCTTATCTTTAGAGATTCTAATTTGTTTTCAAGATGTGAAAAGTAATCCGCATTATTATATAGTAATAATATAGTTACCGTGTAGTAACTACTGGATTAAACATACAAAGATACTCGTTTATTTATGAAATGTCAGTATCTCTTATAATCACAAAAATTAACTATTGTGTCAAAGAAGAAAATGAGTTTCCGAGTTTATACTTAACCAGCTTCAGACAAAATTTCTAATTGTTTTGGAATGGAAGTTAAGTTTAAGCTTTAAACTTTTTTTTGCTCCAAGTAGTTTTAAAATAAGCACTTAAACCAAATAAAATCTTTATAATTTACTAATGCATTTAAAAGGAAGTTAAATATGATTACCAAAACAAAAATAGGAAACTTTTTTTTTTTTTTTATTTTTTTTTTTTTATTACGTTTA
>NW_013666185.1:266056-271998 GCF_000517525.1 Limulus polyphemus | reverse complement strand
TATAGAACTTGAATTATGTAATAGAAACTTGCAAAAATATCATTTGTATGTTTACAATTAAATGTCACTGTTCAAAGTGAAACATGCATCCGCTAATATGTTCGTATGGAAGTTAAGCTATAGAACTTGAATTATGTAATAGAAACTTGCAAAAATATCATTTGTATGTTTACAATTAAATGTCACTGTTAAAAGTGAAACATGCATCCGCTAATATGTTCGTATGGAAGTTAAGCTATAGAACTTGAATTATGTAATAGAAACTTAATAATAAGTTAGTAAAAAACGATATATAAGAATAATGAAGCGATTTATTTTTGAGGGAACATACTACATGTTTGGACACAACATTGGTCTGTCGAAACATGTAGTATGCTCCATCGTAAATAAATTAGTTTATTATGCTTATAAATCATTGTTTGCCAACTTTTTATTATATTAACATAATGTGCCTCCTTACTCGAGTAGTAGAAACCTGTTATTTATGAAATAAATCTTATTAAATAAGTCTTAAAATCCTTAATATTGCGAAAAGGATGCAAGTCACACAATTTTTTTTTTTTATTTATTTGTGAGCGCGTGCGTCATTTCGGTGCAGTAGTAGTAAAAACAGAAGTGGATAAATTGACCGTAATTGTGAGAGATTCTGTCCATCATTAAATGGTTTGTGCAACAATTAGAAATATACCTAAGCATAATCAGAGTCTGCTTATCACAGTAGAGTTACTTAAGTGAAATCCATCCCATGAAGATACGGCATGTAGAAACCGGCGTTAAACTCCTGCTTAAATGGCATAAGCGGATGAGTATGATGACACACATTTCCTCTGGACAAAATACCCGTTCATCACAGGTTAACACCAGGTGGCCATAGTACAGCTGAGTAGAATGAAACAATTGGAGTAAAGTGCCATACTCAAGGACACAACTACACGTCGCAAACCAGCCTCGAACTCGCTACCTCCCAGCTACAAATCATTATACTAATTAGTGGAGTACTACTAAATTTCAGAATTTTCCCATAGTTACACGAAATAGTGAAACTATAATAACATGGTTGTTCTAAATAATCATCATCCAGATCAGCAACACAGTAAAAGAAAGATTGATTCACTAAACGATGAGAGCATGTCCATTCATTGACTATCCAAATCCTGAACGAGTCGCTGTGAAAGCCACTGCAGTAAGCGATACAGTAAGTAACGTTTCACTAACTGATGGACTCTAGGAGTAACATTTCATACCTGGACCTAACTTGGGCGCTACTTCTTGCAGCAGCAGTAACTGTCAACAATACAGTAAGTAATGATTCACCAACTGATGGACTCTCGGAGAAACATTTCATACCTGGACCTAACTTGGGCGCTACTTCTTGCAGCAGCAGTAACTGTCAACCATACAGTAAGTAATGATTCACCAACTGATGGACTCTAGGAGTAACATTTTATACCTGGACCTAACTTGGGCGCTACTTCTTGCAGCGCAACAAGAGAGAGCACAACAATCACGGTTTCAAAGGGAAATGTAGTACAGATGCAACTATTCTGTGTCTTTTGTATGAGTAGTTACAAGTGTAGTATGGTACGCTGTGCCACTGTTATAACCAAGACATGTTTATTGATCTGTGATGCAACCAGTGGTCCCCAGAGATCTAGGGCAGAAAATACTCCAGATATTGTATGATTCAAGGACTCCAGGGCACTTTGACGTTCCTTGCGCTTGTACTATCATGCATCCCCCCCCTCCCATTCTGCTCATATTCGTGTCAACGATTCGAACTCTATAATGTATGCGTTTCCTAGAGGATTGTAGTTTGTTGATTTTTGCACAAAGCTATTCGAGAGTTATCTGCACTAGTCACTTCTAATTTAAGTGATAGGCTAGAGGGAAGGCTGGTAGTTCAGTCTCTACCATCCATTGCAGACTCGTCAGCCAGATATATGAATAAGGCAGGCCAATGTTATGTCGAAATATGTAATATTTTTCACAAAAATAAAACCACTTCATTATGCTCACAAATCATTATCTGTCAGTTTATTGTTATACTATCTTCTATACACAAGATGTTATTAGATGTAATACCTAGAATATTAACAGCTGGAATAACTGGGAATGACTGCTAAAAATTCTAATGAACCGGAAAGCTAAAGAACAAAAAGGAGTTGTAATCCCCGTTTTCTGAACACTCAGGTGGTTTTTATGATGAATATAGGCAGGGTGTTCATACGAGAAACACTGAAGCACCCTTGTGTGTACATAGAAGTGAATTTCTGCGATATTTACATCTATAGATGTAAAAAAAAAATTACACTACTTCCAGATTTACAGAAAAAATGTTATATTCCTAGTCAACGCAAGAGATATATCAGGGTACACTAAATCATATTGGTTAAGTCCTTGTTTCATTAAATGTTTACCATGTTGTTTTTTTTTCTCCGATGTCAACTGTAATACATTATCAACCCATAGGTGGCAGAACGAGATCGTTATAGTTCAACTGTTACTGTTAGAAGCTGTCTAGGACAGTAAGCGAGTTTTACTGTTGATTATTATATTTATGCTGCTTCAGTCTGGTCGTATATTGATGTATGCTATTATGGATAGCACGACTATTGATTCAGGTTGGGCTGAAAAGTCCTGGTTCAGTTGAATTCTGTCTGTGACACTGAGTCTATCGAGCTTATCGGTTTGTAGGTGGTGTATAGTACGATAGTGGTAACACAAATATCAGAACATAACTTAGGTTATGTACATACACAGGTCATCGGACAGTTTGTCAGGCACACACAATAATAAGTGATGCTGGTATATATGTAATTTAATGTAACGGTTTCGTAAGACTCAATACTTTTGAGCTCTGCTTCTTTTCATTTTCGACATTGACGTGTAAAAGCGTATAATTTTAAATACTTTACAAGTTGAAAGGAAGAATATTATAAATCGTTGCATGAGAACACGTGTAAGTTGCTATGTGCCTTACATATGAATGAACATTATTTCTGTATGATGTACTCGTATTATGATATCAAGTATGAATTTGTTCATGTACATTGCATTACATACTTTAATAAAATATAGTGATAACATTTAGGCAATTAAGAAATAACTTGGTCAGAAAAAAATGTCAATATATGAAATGAGCTTAAGAGAAAATATGTTAAGTTTGTAAAATTTAAAATGTTAGGAGTGTGCTGAAAGTACGTAACTGTTCAGCACTACATTCAGGAGAAACATGGTTTTGGTGTATTGCGCTCAGTTTTCCAAATTGAAATATTTACCAACCTTATGATTTTATTGAATGTTTTTCTAACATTTATTCCTCGTGCAATTGCAGTTTGAACAGACTTTAGTGTAAATTGTGAAAGTGTCGTTTGGGATTTACGAGTAGTGTTCATTTTAGTTCCTGGTAATTGTCCTAAGGCTTGTATCAGAAGCTAAGCCAAATGAAGATACAGTACTTGTGGCAATGACATCTCATGAAGATGTGTAGAGTTTTCCAGGGGGAAGAGGAGGGGTGGCAAGATAACTAACACGTGAAAAGTTTATTGGCCTACATATCATGTATTATTCTCGAGGGCCTATGACCGTATGGTCAAGGGGTGGTGGTTGGCACTTATAAAGATATCAGTTACTCAGATACGTACGTCACAGTAGTATCCTTTCCATCAACAGTGGATCAAAGCACTGTTTTCAACAACCAGACCAGGAAGGTTCATTTATAGGAGCCGAAATGTAGGATAAAAACTACTTAATAATTAAGAAATATTAGCAACTAATTAATAACTAGTCTTAAATGATCGCATAGACTACTGCCATGATGACGGTTAATATCCAATCATCACAACCTTATCGTAAGTACCAGTACTAAGATTTCTACACGTGGTACACTTGTACATGTACAACCGATCAGTTCGCTAACCTATGCTGCGTCACTAGCTCTAGAGTTCTTACGATGAAAGTACTTTCAAGTTACAGCCTTTAATCATATGTTAAAACGCATTTATTAACACTAAGAATCTGAGTAGCATCTAAAGTGACAATACTTGTGCAACATGTTATTATAACATGTGTAGTCTTCCATCTCAACCTTTTAACCGTTTCTTTCAGCTTCTACTGCAAATGAAAATAGTGGAGATTTATAACACTTTAGTTATGACAAGACAAAACTACTTTATAATATTTTCAATACATCCCCTTCTCTTCATTTTATGCAAATTAAACATTACCTTTATACTAATGATCTTCTTTTCTTATACCTACTAACCATAATAATGGCAATGAATACAAATTCCGATCATACTGCAGTTGGTTTTTTCATGGTGTGCACAAGTTTGTTCTTTGTTTGTTTGTTCAATTTCCCCAAATATACACGAGGGCTATCTGCGCTAGCCGTCCCTAATTTAGCAGTGTAATACTAGAGGGAAGGCAGCTAGTCATCACCACCCACCGCCAACTCTTGGGCTACTCTGTTACCAACGAATAGTGGGATTGGCCGTCACATTATAACGCCCCTACGGCTGAAAGGGCGAGCATGTTTGGTGGGACGGGGATTCGAACCCACGACCCTCAGATTGCGAGTCGAGCGCCTTATCCACCTGGCCATGCCGGGCGCACAAGTTTGTTCTTTGTTTGTTTGTTCAATTTCCCCAAATATATTCGAGGGATATCTGCGGTAGCCGGCCCTAATTTTAAAGTGATAGACTAGAGGAAAGGCAGCTAGTGAACACCATCCACCGCAAACTCTTGGGCTTTCCCTTTATCAACGAATAATGGGAATGACCGTCACACCATAACGTCACCACGGTTGAAAGAACGAGTATGTTCGATGACTGGCGAACTCGCGAACCTGATTGCGAATAGAATGCCCCAACCACGCCATACCAGACCATGTGTACATAAATGTATATGCATATTACATACATGGTGATACTATTCAAAAATATTATCTGTGCACAAAATTCGTTTTAAATCGTAAATTGCTTGAGGTATGTACCATACATAAATTCAAATATCGCTTACTTTCTTAATTAATGGTTATGTTTGAGAAATCTGAAAAAAACAAGTTTTATATGTTTCTATAAAACAAAATAGCAATCTTAAAGCTTTCATGGTAAGATTCTTTCCAATTTTTAATTACTATTATTTAAAATTTACTACTAAAGATAAAACATTTACCACTATTCGGACACTTTTGTAACCCTATTTAAGAATTAGGTTTACCACGCTTAAAGACATTTGTAAATATAAAATAATAAGCCTTTATGGTGTAGAAAGCCCTAGTTGACAGCGCCTAACATCATAATAGAACCGATAATAATTTAAATCACACCAACATTTACTGATCCAGTCATATAGGTTTCAGTAGCAGCCAGAAGAGTGTATAATAACATCTTAACTGTACCTTATTTGTTGCCAACTGTTCCTTTACTTCAGCGTCATACTACAAATATAACATTTTAACTATATTGTGACGTAATATCTATCATTCACGTTAAAACTACGTGGCTTGGCAAAACAGTTATTTTATTGTTTTCTTTATGTCTTTCATAGTATGTAATTTTCAGTCTCATTTAAATAATCAAAGTTGCTTTTTGCTGTTCTAGGTCTAGCCTATAGTTTTAAGGTTTTATGATACCCAATGGTAATAGTCTTAACACAATAGCACATTGTTATTTTCTATGTGCGAACTCATAAACATCTTAACTAAATCTCAATGTTTAAAAAAAAATCTACCTAGTAACTTACCTTTCTGTCACATACATAATTAAACAACAAATGCACTACATGGAGCACAGTTCTATACATCTTACACAACAAATGCACTACATGGAGCACAGTTCTATACATCTCACACAACAAATGCACTACATGAAGCACAGTTCTATACATCTCACACAACAAATGCACTACATGAAGCACAGTTCTATACATCTCACACAACA
>NW_013666185.1:260223-265056 GCF_000517525.1 Limulus polyphemus | reverse complement strand
GTGTACAGTTCTATACATCTTACACAACAAATGTACTACATGGTGTACAGTTCTATACATCTTACACAACAAATGTACTACATGGTGTACAGTTCTATACATCTTACACAACAAATGTACTACATGGTGTACAGTTCTATACATCTTACACAACAAATGTACTACATGGTGTACAGTTCTATACATTTATACAATGTTGCATAGTGAGAATCTTTAAGAAAACGACAACAACAAAACTTGCAGACGACATTAACCACAATCAATCTGTAATAAATTTAGCACTTTTTACCAGATCTAAACGAAGGCAATATTGTGTAATGTTATAACTTATACCTACCTGAACAAAAAACCCTGTTAGAAGTCTGGAGTATCAATAGAGCAAGTATTTACACAACCCCCAAGATAGAGGACGTGACTTGCACACACCAAAAATAAATAAATAAAACTTATCTAGACAAATAAAAATCCAGCTTATAAAAGTTATCCAAGTGGGTAGAACTAGTTCGTACAGTAGAAATATAACAGAAAATTATAAACTCAAAAAGGAAAAACAAAAAACCAGTAACAGTTAAATACCTTCCTAATGGATTGCGTTATCACCTGAAAACACATACCTGTTTGTCGACAGGAGGCGCTGTGATGTTCTCCGTACATCCTCCCAACATAACCTGAGTAAAACAAAGTACCTATTAAGTCAGTCAGATAATGACGGGAATGTGGCCCTTTCACGAGATAAAGTGTACTTTATAGAGCTGATAAATTTTAAGGTTTAAGAATTACAAACACACATGCATGGACAAAAATGTTTATATAAATGAGTATATATACTCAAGTCGGACATTATAGAATATCTATACTCACCTGATGACCGAGATATACAGCCTGATCAGAGCAATTAATTACTTTGATCTAGTAAATTTAAACAAGTGTATTATTGTTCAAAATGATCAAGTAAGTTGATCAACTGAATCAATCGTCTTAGTCAAATCAAATAATTGAATATTTTAACCAGACTACTTTTATAATTCACACGAAAGGTATTTTATAATACTTGGTGAAAAGTTAATTGAAGAAAGTCAAATTACGTGATTACATTCGTAATAAGACATCCTACATTTTCTTTCCTTTTTTTTTCCTTCTTTATTCAACTTTTCTCTGAATATTTAAAAGTTTAAAAGAGAATATGTTTGATCATTTCCCGTAAATATAGATATGGTGAGTGCTAAAAGTTGCGTAATTGATCATAGAACGTAACGTACAGAACTGTAGAACGTACATATCGAAATCCACTTCAACGATCCATGCAGCAACAACCATATACAACTAATAATTTTCAAATCGTAGTTTTTTGTTTTTTTTTCATAAAAGTATTTTCACTCTGTAATCTTTATAAAGAAGTGAATCAAACAATGGAAAATGGCAAGTTTTAAACGATGATGATAATGATGCGTGAGCTGTTGTCTAGATCAAACCTCCCAAAAACCAAAACTTAAGACAAGTTAAGCTTATAGAACTTAACCTTTTCGCCTACTTTTCTAACAAACTAACTAGAAACCAGTAAATACTTACGATATTTTTTGAGAAAAATAAAAAACAAAACATTGGAAATATGAAAATGTGATTTAACAAAAATAAAAAGGCACAAAAAAACAATTAGGTTCATCACATAAGTAAGATATTTTTTAAATATTATTTTTATGCAACAAAAAGGAAGCACGAACCAGTATCGAAATTAAAACAAATAATTATGAAAGAGTCATATTTCTTTCCACCCAGTTTTATAGACGTATCTATAAAAAAAAAACAATTTTCACTGATATTTCAATATACAGCATATACTTAATGCTAGGAGAAAAAAAAGCATAGTTGAGAAAAGACAGCAGTTCTACTGCTACCAGTAAGTTCTTGTCTATATTTTTTGTCGTTTTTATGATATAAGGCCGAGATACTCCGTATGTGCTTTCTGTCTTCTTTTTTTTTTTTTTAACTTCATCTCGCTGAAAATACCCGACACCGATCGATCTTAGTGCCATGAAGCAGGGCAAGAAACAAACTTCTTGGCATACTTTTTTCTTACCAGAAAGTAGTTAAGATTAAGAATCCTTCATTCTTTTCATTTTTGTTGTTTATTCAATGCATTTTTATATGCAAGTTGCAGTGCAATAATAAAACAGGAAGGAAGCATTTGTAAAATGTTAAGTTTATAATTAAAATTTAATATATTTGTTAAAAGTATTACGACAATATAATGAATGCGATTACTACTGTTATAAAACACAACCTGAATGTCTGTGGTCGTGTTTCAAGTTTTAAAAAATCATCAAGCTTTGGCCCACCTAAATGTTGGAGTGGATTAAAATGTTTCATGCTTACCTTCACTATATTTTAAAAAGTAAATTAATTTTAATAAATAGTGATAAGAACAAAACATTTGATAACTGTGGCTCCGAATATTGGTACAGAATAAAGAAATGATTTTGTAGCACGCTTTATACATTGTTGCGTGTACAAACCAACCAGATCGTATACGGCGGAAGCCAACCTGTAGCCAAAAAAAAACATATAAATCATTTCGCACTCTGCGCACTTGGTCGGTATACTTCTGTCTTTAGCCTAATATTATACTTTAGGAATTGATCACAGAAATATACAATTTTCCCTCCTCCATAATCATTTTATTTTCGTGTACAATATATAGGAAAATGACAATTTTTTGAAGGGGTAAATACGGAAATAACGATGGGTTTGCTACACACATATTCCAACTTATTCCAATTCTACATTCCGAAGATTCATTAGTGTGTACGGAAACGAACAAAAACATGTAATGAGGATTGTCACAAGCTTGCAGCTGTAAGAAACGGATGGTTAAATTCAATTTAGATGAAGGTTCCGGTAAGACGGCCGAAATTTGTAATCATAGAAAAAGTATTGAACGTATGGAACAGTCCGTATTTATTTATTCCACACAATAATAGTATTCGAAAGCTTTCATCTTCTCATCTATCCCAGATGAATATAGACATAGTTTGTTTTGATTTTGGAAAAAAGCCATATTGAGTTATCTGCTGTGTCCACCGCGTGGAATCGAATCCCGGACTTTAGTGTTGCAAGTCCGTAGACTTACCACTGTTCCACCAGGCAGCATCATACAGACCATACCATACGGAGAAACGCATTCATATATATAGACAAGAGGTAAAACAGCTAGTTAACGTCACCCGCCACCAACTCTTTGACTACTTTAATTGAACAGTAGGATTTGACTGTTACTCTTATAACGCACCCACGGCCTTGGCCAAAGTGTGAAGCGTGATTTTGTGTCAACAGAACGCGAACCATAGACACTAAGATTCATAGTCCGGCACATTAATCACTAGGCCACGACCGGCCGATTTTTCTACAAGTACTGTAATTCAAATTACGTAATACATATTACATAAACAACATGTTATCATGCGTATACACTTACATTACCGAAAGTTGAATTTGGCTTAATTCATATTTCCAAATTTGTGGTAACTAAAAATAGGCATTACATTAAAATATAACATGTAATAAAATATTTTTAAAATACTCTAATACTATATTGTATTCAATAATAAACTTGACGTTTAGATATTTTGCAATGCTGAAACATTAATAAATGTCCTACATTTATTAACTCCTTACAAAAAATAAAGTATTCGCGGTATAAATGTAATATTGTTATTAAAATTGCGTAATGAAATCAATATATATATATATATTGAGACGATCCCTTATCTGCATTAGTTTCATATTCTATTACATTCATTAAAAAAGTTTTTAACATTAACAAAATATACAATGTGTACTAAAAATATAACTTGGACTTATGAGCACAGAACGCAATTTTAAAATTGAGAAACGTGTCTATTGTACAGCTATGTTCAAAGAAAGCACGAAACGTTCCATTTCTTAAAGGGGGAAAAAAGGTTTGCAACGATCTCAGAACCTCACCAAAGTTGTTTTTGTTGTTCCACAATATTGATTTGTATTCTTCGTCGCGCTCTGTCTGCTCACTTTAAATACAGTAAGCATATATATGTATACAATTTGAATACACAAACATATACGGTAGTGACACACCTATGCATGTTTTCGGCTCTACTACTTCAATTCAAGTTTACGAGCATTCGTAGAATATGCATTGTTCAACATCTGCAAAAGGTCGCCTGTAACTTTGACGCTTCACGAACCCCCTCGTCTAACCCTTTGATACCCTTGAGAAGAACAACAGCTAAAAATATAACAGGCAACTTGTACGGTGTGGACCGTTTCTTCTGATAACGGAAAGAAAAAAACGAACACGTTATCAATGCAGCTTGTAACTCTTTCTTACACAAGCCAGTCACTCAGCCAAACAGCTCAACGCGGGCACGAAATCATACACGTGCATACACGCATAACTTAATCTTTTCAAGCCACCATTTAGCCTGTGTTTTTTCGTCAACCCACCCACCCCGTGATTTAAGACTTAAATAGAAGGCACAACCCCAAGTGCCACGAACAAAGCACTAATTCTGCTCACGAACGTGCGATCCATCCACTAAACAGGTTCTTGCTGGCTAGGTTTTCAAAAAAAAAAATGATTATATATATATATATCCCCCTCCCCTCCATTTTCCTGTTTCTGTAGATAATAAAGTAAATGAAGCATTCTGATAATGCAACCAACATTAGGGCGAAACCAGGTGGACTAGTACAGGGAGTAGCAGCGAGTAAAGAAATTACGCAACGTAGTACGACTAAATTTACAACGTCTGTCCATGTTTAAACTAGTCCACAACGCTATATATATATATATATATA
>NW_013666185.1:241332-259209 GCF_000517525.1 Limulus polyphemus | reverse complement strand
ACACAACGCCAAACAATAGACAGTCTGCACACAGTGTCTACAACGGGTATCGAGCTCCAGGTTTTAACGTATAAGCCCTCAAATTTATTGCTGGGGATACAGTTAAAATACCCACCCTAAAAAATGCATTTTTATCTATTAAGGTTATCTACTCGAAATAGAAACTACATTTTAGTAAGAATATTTGCAGGCCGAGAGTGAACTAGTGGTTAGCGTACCCAGACTGTGAAATCAAGGATGCATGGTTTGCGTCCCATCGCCGCCAAATTGTGCTGGTTTCGTGGGTACGCCTTAAGAATGGGAATCAACTGTAACTATTTAGTTAAAGAAATGTAGCCCATAAGTTATCGATGAATGCTGTTGACTAGTTGCCTCCCCTCTAGTCAGTTTGTTCAACATTAGGGATGGCTACGAACTAATGGTCCTTGTGTATCCTTGTACGAAAATTCTAAAAGAAAATAAACAGGAATGTTTAACTTGAAAAGGAATCAGATATTCACTTTAAGAAGATTTAACAATACTTTCATGATTTATAGCCTTAACATCAAATGACAATAAATTAAACGGTCTTGTTAGATATGCATCTAGATAATTTATTTATTTTTTTTCGGAAAAGCCAACCCTATATAGTATTAGTCTTTCGTGAAGATGTATACCCTAAAACGTGTACATTTTATTAGGAGATTTGTTATAATAAACAAATGCCAAGAATTTTTTTAACTAAAAGTTTATATTTTAACCTTATTACAATGTCCACCTAGAACAATAAAAATCGTTTTTAAGTTGCTTGCTTTAAACAGTAGGCCACGTTAAGTTATTCTTCATTCGACTTTAATTCCATCTAGATTTAAGGTCGGGCACTCGGGTATTTTTACACTCTGGTGACTGGCTCTGACGGTAACCCTACAGCGCTAGCATGTTGGGTGACGGGAATGTTTTGTCATATTAAAATGTTTATTTTCCCCCTAAAATAAATTACTTTTCTGATCAGGTTACTGATCCCTATATATGAAAAATCAATTTAACTTAGCACTGTCTACCCTATAGTCAAACAACCGGTTTAAACTTTGACAACATTTATCATTTTACCATGGACTCAACTCCAAGGAGAAGAGTGTAAATAAAACACATGCATGTTAAACAAAAAAAAAAACAATAAAAGACAAAACTGTAATCAAAGTGTTTTCGAAAGCTGGACATTTCTTCATTAGGGTCAAACTGTTCTTAAAAGATGCTTACCTTCATCAAACACTTTTCTCCGGCAATTTTTTTACTCAAACATTTTCAAAGTTTTTAAGAATTGTTCGGATTTCGTATTCTTCTTCAAATTGAGTACTGAAATCTGAAGACATATATCTATACCATTTCGTTCTTTTAGCGTGTATAAAAGGAAATATTTTCCACGATAGCTAAGCGGTAGGCTCGAGGGCTTTTAAAACTAGAATTCCAGATTCGCTCCCCGTGATGGACACAGTACAGATAGCCCATTAAGCCGATTTCGATAAAACAAATGAAAATATTATATTATACAATCCTTTCTGAATTATCAGAAAAAGCAAGATACCATTTTTTATTGTTCACAAAATTGCACAACGATGGAGACGGGGATGAACTTATATAAAACTTTATGCTAGTACTCAGCATACGTAAAGCGCAAGCGAGTGAGTACCGCACACGCACGCCATCCGATATCCCATAATAATAGCGCCACCTGTAAAAATGGCACCGGTGACAATGTGAAAAAAAGGGGGAGGGAACATGACATTCAAAATAGCACTAGTAATACTGGTTCCAGTAATAATGGCAATATCAGCAATATTAAAGAGCGATATATATTTTTTATACTATTACTTAAAATCAATAGCATCCAGTTTGTCTGTAGTCTCTCTCTCTCTTGAGAAGAAATGGCGTGTCTAACATGCTACGTTTCCTATCGGTGCTATTTCTTCTTCGATTCAACGTCACAACCCCGTCTCTGACTTTTTAAAAGAAGTTTTATAAATTAATAACATAGTAAGTATTATAAAAAAAAGACGTACAATATATATCGACACTCAATTCTGCATTTAAAATAACGTTGGCAGTACTGTGCATACCGGGTAAACTTTTATCTTGACTGGAAGTGTGTGAATTGATGATTCGTATCTTGCACGAATGGAAAAGCAGTATTCTGTTTTAATTCACATTTGTCACTGTTTGTAATTCTAGAACAAAAGACTCGTCCTAGAGATACAGATCAATGAGACGATTCTTTCAAACACCTTCAAATTATAGTAGAACGACTTTCTTAGTCTGAGTTATTTCATTTGTTAATGGTATATTCTCTTTTTTTCTCTATTTTTTGTTATTTATTAAGGATTTCCCTGTTATGCCTTAAGCACGAGAAAACAAAGCTATTTCTGATGTCTGTTTTTAGACAGCGGCCATTAGCAGTCGCAGCACTTTGGGTGCATTACAGTTACATCTGGTGCGTAACGCAAAAACACTTTAGAATTATCCTTTCATCTAGTGCTTCCTAACGAGTTTGAACTGTTGGCTCCTGACACAGCTTTATAAATTACATGAGATAGATATATAGTGGTGGCAGTATTTATTTGTTGGCTCACAATATTGGCTTGAAACCATACCAGATACTCCAACAACGTGTTAAACAACGACATTTTCATCAAGAAGAACAAAATATCTTGTTTTATTTTGTTAAGACTTTAACCTAATTATACAGAGCTATTAATTAGTGGCTTTGGATGAACGTCAGCCAGCTGTTAGTGTTAAAAGCAACAAAAGTTCCAAAAGGGAAACGTGATCTTCAAATATACTTAATCAATTCATGCACGACACTGTTTGTTGGTTGGTTGCTAAACACAAAGTTACACAATAGGTTATCTGTGCTCTGTCCACCGCGGATATCGATCTCCGAATTTTAGCGTTATAAGCCCTCAGATTAACCGCTGAGGGGAGGGGGCTGTAGCATCGTGTAATTCGCAATTCAGAAACGTGGTTTATGTATATAATATTAATCCAAAGGTTTTGATAGGGCTCAGAACGCGACGGTTTATTAAACGTTTTTTGTTTTTTCTAAAATATTTATACACTATATTTTGTATTATTGGCAAGGCTGATAAGGCTATCTATCGCCGTCCCTAATTTTGAGCTATTGATCAAAGTCAACTACACTACCATCCACGCTAGAGGGTTGACTGTTAGTCTTATAAACGCACCTAAAGTTTGGAGTATTTATCGCACAGATTCGAGCCCAGATCACCAGCTACGAAATTCAGAGTTCTACAGTTCTACCACAGGGCCAATCCGCGCCCAACTGATTATGCACGAAGTTATTGTAAATAATTCCACTTATTACTACAGGGATTCCTTATATATTTTCAGTCGTATATTATATATAAAATCAGTCCTTATCAGGTCTTTATACTGAATGTTCTGAAAGGGCAAAAAAAAATAAAAAATACTCATGACGTAACAGGTAACCAATAATTTGAGAGCTAACCCTAAATATAATCAAACTTAACTGCCAGAAAATGATCTTTGTATACTAGATACAGTAATTATTAAAGGCGAGACACAATAATTTGTACGTAACAAAACTCTATCTAGAATAAAAAACAACTACATTATCTGCGAGAAAAACCCGATACCCTGAAAAAGATAAGTTTATTTGAAGCACCTAAACTTATTATATAGTCTCAAGGATACGTATTTCACACCAAAAACAAACACTTGGTCCCAAAGTAACATTGACATGCAACTACTTTATATCAGGGATTGACAACTTATACACCTCAAGTATGGCTATCTAATCAGTAAGAAAAGTTTGTCACAGAGATTGTTTGTTTGAAAGTTAAGTACAAAGCTATACAATGGTCTATCTGTACTCTGCCAACCACGGGTATCGAAACCCGATATCTAGCATTGTCAGTTCGCAGACATACCACTGTACCACTGGGGTGGGGGCAATCACAGAGATAACAAGTACAAGTATCAAAAGCATGACTACTTTGTTGTGGTAGCAAGAGAAATTACGAGTGTCTGATAGTCAAAAAAGGAATTGTTAGAACAAGTATCACAAATAGTTTAAGTAGATTCTACGACAATCACTTTTCCAACTACATAAAATCTAAACATTTTCACACAATACTAAAACTGTTGTTGGTTGTTGTCTTTTCTTAGCACAAAGCTACAAAATGAGATATCAGCGCTCTGTATACTGCAGAGAATCGAACCCTAGATTTTAGCGTTGTAAGCCGCGATAACAAATTAGAGGGAATTTTCTAAAGACCATTCGTGTTTTTAAATACTAATATAACGTCTTGCGATATGTAGCTTTTTGTTAAATGCAATATTTTAAAGGTAAATAATTATACAAATAAAGGCCTGAAAGTCGTGTACTTTTAGGAAGTAGTTGTCGCCAGGTAGGTCAATGACGCTATTAGTGATTAAGTCACATATTGCATGCACGATCTGGCTATTTGCCAATTTCCAAGCGTGTACAAAGAATATCTGGTACTGCTTTCTTGCCAGGAGGTCTTCGGTCACCTACTTTTTGGGACTTCTTTACCAAAGTGAAGTTGGAGTTTTTAATAATGTGGCTTGTGATTTATTAATGAAAAAAGTTTTATCAGATGCTAATAAACTTTTGTAGCACTTTTTTTTTTCTGTAAAGAAAGTTATGTGGTTAATGACTGGTATTTGTGAATTCTTTTAAAACTTATTGTTCATAAAGGTGATCGCGGATTGGCCCCGAGATAAAGCTCTGGATTTCGTAGCTGGCGAGCCAGGTTCGAATCCGTGAGATACTGAAGAAATATTCCCCGTACTTTCAGGTGTGGTTGTGTGATGAGAGTGTCGTCTGTTTCTTGACGTGGTCGGTAGGGGGCTGATGACTGGCTGCTTTCCTTTAGACGTTAATTCAAAGTGAGAAACGGCGGCAGATAGCTTTAGTTCATAAAGAAGATCCAAAATCGTGATTTTGCCAAGAACGTGCTCTGAGAACTGGCACTTCTAAAACATATCATTAATGAAGAGATTAGAAACTGTATATGATAGATATTGGAATGGTAGTTGCACATTGCAATAAGTATCTCTCAGAAAATATTCGTGTCATGTATTTACAGTTTTTTTCATTCGCTAACTTGTACTGACAAATGTTCACTTCTCACCACTTAGAGTAATATGTTTGCTTGGTACTTTTCCACAATTTTAATAACACATACATATATAAACATATAAAAGAATATAAATATGCATTTTATTCGTATAGTAAGCGTCCATAATAATTATTTTTGAATATAGTAATAACCATAGTGTGCATATAGTAAAAACTTACTATTTGCAGGGGTGTAACAGAAAAGTACCGTTTACTTTCACGTTTTCTAAGTCACGTGCACTAGTAGATCATTCATGAATATGTTTTATAAACGGACATCTAAAGCATTAACTTTTTCTGGAATTTAATATTATTGCCATTTTAAACTAGTCTAAATTAATTTCATGCGAACAGCGACAATTAGCCTATTATAAAGATACACAGAAGTACATGGTCAACATGGGTACATTTTGTACCCAACATTTATTTGTACTATTCACACAACATTTACAGTAAAATCTGTAGATAAAGAAACAATACGCTTGGGTCATGATTCAAACTACAAATATGGGTTCATAATATATCCATGTTGGTAACTAAAGGATAAGTAAATTCATCCAACACACGGCGCTTAGTAATATTATTATACGTGAATTCACCCAGCACGTAATTTACAAAATATTGTGTGTGTGTGTGTGATTGGGAAGGGGGGGGGGTCGCGGACATTCATATTTGTACTATGCATTGAGAGAAAGCCACTTATGACAGTACATAGCTATTAAATATCGGTATGTTAAACAGATGCATTACATTTCAATGTTATATTTAGCAATTACAATTAAAATTTCTAACTCAAAATGGTAGATTTTTTTTTCATCTCCAGTTTCTTCAACACAAAAAAGTACATTTTCCTCACTTCCATACACGTTGATTTATTGTACACATCGTGACCTGTCACTGCCTTCTGCGTGTGTATAGATTTTCTAAAAGCTCTCAATCTGAGGCATCGGGTATGCTAGTATATTTTCTCAGCGATGATGAAATTGATCAGAGGAATTTCTCAAGAAACTCGTAACACACTTTGGAGAAACGTTATATTAAAACGATTTCGGAGCCTCACCACACCGTTATAGTCCATGTCGCCACGTTCGGTCATGCTTTATCTGACGATCAACATCTTGACAATATCTCCATCGTAAGGCTATCGTGTCCAAAGCACACTACTCCTACATAATAACGTTCCATAACCCATCTAGTGTTCGAGAACTGGATTTTTCCCTGCGTCCTTTTCCGCGGCCGGAAAACCACAGACGATGTGCTTGGCGGCATGATTGCTAAATCTGCTTGTAGAGTAACATGAATACCAGTTTTCTTCTCTAGCTGTTCGAAGTACGTGAAGGTTAAACAAACATGTTGGTGAAACGATTTATGTCGCTCTTACATATGGTGTTCCTTCTTGATTATAATGCATACTGTCTCCTGGAGCACGTGGACGGCTTTTGCTACTGACCTTTGTGTTTGTTGATTCCCAACTGTCACAAAATGCTACACTTTACTTACTACAGCTGGGGTACGACTTGTTGCAGGTTTCTTTTTGCATGGTCTAGATGTCCTAAGTAGACGAACTTAGTCCTTTGTTTTTCAATGTCTTAATTGCAAACGATATTCCAGTTTTCGCAATGAAAAATATCCGATCTGAACGCAACTTTATGTTTCGAGTGTATGAATATTTTGGGCCTGAAAGGAATGTGACATACCCTTGACAAAAGTCATAAAATATCGGTAGCACCACATTACCTACCTACGTACGTATGTATGTACGTCTGTATGTGTGTGTGTGTGCGTGAGATTATTAACTGTCAATTCTCAAATTGGTTTCTGAAGTCATGCTCAAAAGAATCTTTCAAACGAAACCGATAGTTAATTTGTAAATGCTTTTATGTTAACTTGTTATAAAAAAAATACTTACATATAATCATTTATCACTCTAAAAACTGCGTGTACACGCTTATCGTTTTCATCCTGTTACATAAATCCTGCAATATAATCAACAGAATTTTTAATAAGATATAGTTGAGACTGAATCATTTAAAGCTATTGTTTCAAGATTAAGATAAATCGATTGGGCTATTTCAATGTATACCAAGGATTAGTTATACAGCTAATAATAACAACATATACGTTTACTTACTCATACATAGCTATTTAATCCAAGTTGGTTTCAGTTATTTATACGCAGACAACACAGAATCAAGACTGTGTTGGGCTCTTTATCTTACATAAACATACAACGAACGTGACCAAATGATTAATATTTTTGTGACACACTAGTACATTCTTAAGTAATCAAACCCTTTATTCGCGAGTACAAAACCAACGTGAAAACACGCAATGATAGTCATACACTTGCATTTTAAACGTCATGATCTAGCTAACAATTCAATCATAGATACACTAACAAAGTAGTCGCACACATGGAAGCAACTACTTTACTTTGAGAATGCTATCTCCGGAGAAATGGCATTTTCAACCTGAACGGAAAATACCTCATGCGTATATGGCCGTCCAGATCAGAGAACCCTAGGGTTCAGGTACAGCAGCCTAATTGTAAACTTTGGACTAGAGGGAAGCCTGACAGTCTTAAGAACTTGCCTCCACAGGGGCTTCGTCCGCTTTTGAACCGAATAACGGGAACACGAAATTCAAATACGTAACGATTTTATTTATCATCTCTGTTTTCGATAAAGGTATTCCAAGCTTAATTTTACAAGCTATTTATGATAGAAAATCTCATGAATTCAGAGAAAGAATAGCCTATGGTGTCAAATCAAATATATATATCATTATGTACTTGTTAGAAAGCGCATTCCATACTTCTAAGCCTTTACCAAACTAATGAGAATGCTAGTTACACATTACAGTGTTTTCCAACACGTATCTATTAGCAAATATCGCGTATTTAAGATTTTATCAAGTCTAAACTTCACATAATGAATGTGCTGTTTAAACCCCCTTAGAATAATATTTCTACAAGTTTTGAAACCAATCTTTATGTTCCCTTTTATGATACTCTGAAAACTATTTCAATTTTTGGCGTTAATCCTGAATAACTTCGTATTCTTAGTATACAGGGTACATAGTACTTTCATTAATAATAAAAAATGCATATGAAAAATCCAACGTTCCCCTAGAACTTTATTGGGGTGTATGTGACAAAAAGTACCCATTTATGTTTGTTTTCCGATGTTCGCGCAAAACTAATCAACAGCCATCTGCTGCTATCCATAATTTTGAACTACTGACCAGAGTGATGTCAGCTAGTCAGCAGCGCCATACCATCCATACTATGGGATTGACTATCACGCTTATAACGCATCCACAGCTTAAAGTGCAACGGATATTTTTCGGTATCACACTGGTTCGTACCTGAAGTATAGAGTTCTACTACAAGATCAACCTGCGTAAAGATCTGACAGAATAGCAGGATTTGACTATTACCATTATAACACTCACATTACCAAAGTAAGAAGCGCGATTTTTTCTTTTCACATTAGCTACATATACTAATATATGAATAATATACAAGTTTTTATATCAACTAATGACAACTTTGAAGCTTTTATTTTTAGAAGTACACATGTACCTCGTTTTTGTTTTTTTGTCTGCAAATATAATTTCATGTATACGGGCAAGTATAAACACATTTGGCTGCACATTTATATAAAAATACAGACTCAAATAGTTTCAATGTTGCTTTTGAATCACTTTCTGTTATAGTTTAATTAAATCGCCTTATAACTCCGATTAAATAAACAAAGGAGAGACATTTTGCTGTAATAAATACACTAGAAGTTTCATATATCTGTCAGATTCGTAACCGATACTTCATACATGGAACTCCTAATGGTTCTAGTTTCATATATCTGTCAGATTCGTAACCGATACTTCATACATGGAACTCCTAATGGTTCTAGTTTCATATATCTGTCAGATTCGTAACCGATACTTCATACATGGAACTCCTAATGGTTCTAGTTTCATATATCTGTCAGATTCGTAACCGATACTTCATACATGGAACTCCTAATGGTTCTGTTTATACGAACTAGACCTTGTTGCCACCTTCTTCGTTTTACAGACATTACTTAGGTAATTTTAGAAAGCTAAACAATTTGATGTGAAGAACTACACCAAGAAAGCTAATAATTATTGATTCTTGTTACTAATGTTAACTTCTGGAGATGCTATGAATGTTCAAGTCTCTTTGAGTTCTGATTTTTCATTAACTTATATTTTATCCAACACTTTGTTATATTACACTTGACTGAAGGTGGAATATTTGGAACATACGATCTTTTCGAGGAGCCAACGGAGAAGAAAAACAGCTCTTTTCAACACGGAAGTGAATAGATTCCGAGCATGCCTATTGTATCAAGACAACTTCTCGTGTGAAACGCGTCTATATTGGATGAAATGTGAAGCTCGTTGTTTAAATTAAACGATATTATTCCAAGGGTATACACTTTATAAACCAAAATAGTGCCGAAATTTGTTCATCCCGTTTTCAAGAACGCATGAACATGAATAGAAAGGTACCGTGTCTACCACCTATATTCTGACGTACAAGCTGAAATGTTCCAAATCCAGCCATTTCCGGTAAATATGAATTCTTTAAACTAAGTTTTTGAAACTCGAGCCCTATTTTACCGGCACAATCAACACAACAACGAGACCTCGTGCATGCAGAGGCTCAGTATCTTGCACTAAATACAGTTTTGAAGCTTGTTACTATAAAAGTTAGGTTTACCTTTCAAAATTAACCATAACACTAAAAATACCTCAATTTTTTTCTCCTCCCATGCCGATTTTTTTTTCCAATTGTAAATTACTAAAACAGGCTACATATAAGTCAAAGCACGGTAAATGTATTAAGTTTATTAATTGACTATAATCAACACAGTGAAGAGATGTTTCAAAAAATATAACTCTTATCTTTTCACCTCTAGTAGATTAAGCATTAGTTTGGACAGGTTTCAATGATATATACTACAATAAATACAAATCTTACACTTCAAATTGCATAGTTTTGCTAAGGAGTACACTGTGAAAACACAAGAAACGAAATTAAAATTGCCGAGATTGCTTGCTCTAGTCAGCATTTACCCGGCAAGCAGAATCTTACACGGAATCCTAAGCTCATATTTCCGGTAAATTTTGAAAGTGTTCCTGTGCTGTTTGTAAGCAGCATGGTAGACTTCTTACATTTATTTTCCAATCGTACTAGTGTAGCATTCTTAATGTTTATTATTTTATCATTATTAATATATTGTTATCTTCCTTATAAATAACCCATTTAGATACGGCTAAAAAGTCCTGGCAACTCAGAAATTTTGAGATACAAGAGGAAGTCTGAAAAAGCACATATTTGGCAGCAGGTGAAAAATTCTGCCAACACTCCACGGAACTTGCTACCGGTTCGTTTTGGAACTCTAAGTGGAATAAAGTTTTCTTCTTGTTTGATTTTTTGAGTCTGTATCGACTTACGCTATTTATTTGTGCATTTCTTGCCAACTCAATTTAAATAGTACATAAAGAGGAAACGCTAACTAGTACTAAACTTGATACTCCACATACTATGAAGCTATAACCAGGCAAAGTTCTTCCACATAATCGTTAATAGGTTTCGAAACTGAGTACCTTAGTTAAAAAATGTATTATATTGAAAAAGTGTGTGTAAGATGATCAAGGAGCCTCTTAAAGAGCTTTCACGATAATTAATAAATTGACAGTTGCGTCTCACGTCGAACATTTCGGGAAATAAAAGAACAAACGCAGAATATTTAATTAGATATGTTAATAAATTGAATCTTATATCAAACTACATAACAAACTATCACCCTTAAACTCATAACAAACTATCACCCTCAAACTACATAACAAACTATCACCCTCAAACTACATAACAAACTATCGACTTGTAGCATTTGTAGATTTCTCTAAATTATTCTGTTTAAGTTAACTTGAAGTGTAGGATTTTTTATTATAATCACATAATTCAGCCCGAAATCCTTAAAAACTCCAACTTGGACTCAGCATAACAAACAAAATCAAAGCTACGAATCTGAGATTAAAGAAATTTCGATACTATGCCACAAAAAATACAAAACCGATAACCGAACATATAAGATTACATAAAATGAGACTAAACAATTCAAACTTTATAGGATAAAAACATAATTATATAGGAATAAGAAGTAAACTAACAACTGTTTGTGTCATCAATTTTAGCGTAGTATTCGTGGCTATTTATTCGACTCCTAACAAATATGTAAACCGTTATTTTTATCATACTTTCCATTACAAATTACTTATAGAATACTCAACATTACAATCGTAGTTTCATTAAGAAATAATAAAAAATGTATTATGTAGTTACCTATAGGAGCCATCTCTACAGTTGTATTGATAAAAAATAATGTTTAGAACGTAAATTTTTGCTACTATTATCTTAGAAATGATTTTTGTGTTGATGTAAAAAGATTTTATTACTTGTTTTGCAAAACTGAATTTTGTACCGATTATACGGATATGCCTTTCATACACGATTCGAATATGGCATCCCCAATCATATTCGAACTTAAGCTCACCCCAGATATTACGCGTGGGTTATCCATTTCCATCGTAAAACGTAGCACGTGTGACTATTTTTATAATGATGCTATTAACAAATATTGTTGTGCTGACAAAACGAAACAAAAACTGTTTCTTCATTACGACCAGTTCACTAAATAGTAGAACTAGTATATAAACATTAGATGTCAACCTCATTGGACCGACATTTCTCTAAACTGCAGTTCTCAGTTATAGTAGTGGTGCAAACGTGTATGTTTCATATTACAACTCAACCCACTGAGAGATGCAAGAAATTCCGAGTGTGAATAGCCTTGACTTATTTCACACGTATATCTTGCTTTCTGAAAAAAGTTCAAGTCATAGCCACAAAAAGGGATCCACTATAACTTGCTTAGTTTAGTCTTAAGTAAAATGAAAACAACATATTACCTCAACCGAACTATAGTGACGATGAACAAGAACTTAAATCATTAGTGTATTCATAGACATTGAAGTCCATTTAATTTGCTGAATAACTCCAGGCAGCGAGATATAATTATAATAATCAAAAAACAACTTACGTTAGCTGCGTTATTATGTACTAAGTAAATCAAATTTCAGATTGAAATAAAGATCAAAACTGAGCCAGCCTACTGAACCAGGCCACTCATAGAAGAAAAAGAAGTCCAACCTGTTACGTACGCTAAACTGTACGAGTAAAATCATAAGGACAGAATTACAGGAACCTAGTGGATTAGTAAAGTCGTAAGGACAGAATTACAAGAACCTGGTGGATTAGTAAAGACGTAAGGGCAGAATTACAAGAACCTGGTGGATTAGAAAAGTCGTAAGGACAGAATTACAGGAACCTGGTGGGTTAGAAAAGTCGTAAGGACAGAATTACAGGAACCTGGTGGATTAGAAAAGTCGTAAGGACAGAATTACAGGAACCTGGTGGGTTAGAAAAGTCGTAAGGACAGAATTACAGGAACCTGGTGGGTTAGAAAAGTCGTAAGGACAGAATTACAAGAACCTGGTGGATTAGAAAAGTCTTAAAAGACTTAAAAGAGCCTAGTGAATCAGGTAAGCGATAAAACTAAAAACAGACAGTCATCTTGTCACACACACATATTTTCATTACATTTGCAAACAGAGACTAATAGTATTTTATCAGTTAAGCATAATTTTTTTATTTAAATTTTCAAGTCAGCGATATGTATCTAACTTAAAAAAGCTACTTGTTTGTCGTTTATTCAATACAAAGACATCAATAACCAATGATTTATCCAGCTTCCTTGCATTGATACTTAGAATATCAATACTTCACTCTTTTGATTATATCCAAAATGTAATAAACGTCCTTTGAAAATAACCTTGAGTTATATTAAGTGATTGCACAACAACACGACATGTTAGCGCCATTTTTTTTTCTTTCTAAAACTATAAAATTCATGTTTTGAAATAAAACTTTTCTAATAAGAATATTTATTTTAAGCATATCGATCTCGGGGAAAATTTGTAAGAAATAATGGAAAACAGAAATTAAGACGTACAGCAGAAATGACAAAATATTCGTATTTTGGTCTCTTACAAATCAATATTCTTGACATGTACTTGCTATAATCTAAACGAAAGCAACCTTAACCGTCTATAAGAGCTCGAGTTTACCAAACAATCACTAACCGTTGCATCTTTGTGAGTTTACGTAACATAATGTTCCCCCAGCTGTCAGCCCAAAATTCAAATAGAATTTTGACAAGCTGCCTCGCCAACGTTTCAAATCGTTGTAAATATCTCAGTCATAACTACTTGCAGCTGTTTTACCTTCACACTTATTTATGATAACCATTCATTAATAGGCAAGGGTTCGAAATGTTCTTTCACTGCTTAATTAATGTTTTCTTTTAATGTTTGCATTTGTGGTGGTGGTGGGGAGGGATTGAAGTGGTTGGATATAAGTAGGAATGAGAAGATTTGTTTGTTGTTAAACACAAAGCCACGCATTGGGCTATCTGACACTTCACACCGCGGGTATCGAAATTCAATTTTTAGCGTTATAAGCCTTCTAACTGACTGTTGATACACGTTGGGGCGGAGTGAAGGGATATCGCATACTTATGCAGAAACAAAGTTCGAACTCTGCATACTAAAAGAGCATACAAAACCTGATAATTTTAAACTCAGAAGTCGACGACCGAACTTTAGTTTTCGAAATATACCTAAAAGTGGCGATGCGAACCTTTCTCCCGTCATAATACTTATTGGAATTAGAATAGTGTTCGTATTAATGTTGGCTGAACGCGGCCCAGTAGTTAGCATGCTGGACTGTGGATCCAAGGTTTAATCTCCATTACTGAAGAAAAACAAAAAGCGCTCCGAACTTTAGGGCCACCGGTTCTTTATAAGAGTGACAGTCAAACCCCATTATTCAATTAGAGTAACCCAAGAGTTTGCGTTGGATGATTTTGACTAACTAACTACCTCCCTCTAGTTTACTACTTCTAACTTAGAGACGACTAGCGCAGATAGCCCTTGTGTAGCTTTGCGCAAAACTAAATAAACAAACAAGTTAATTAACATAAAAAGTTATAGTTTTACAATTCATTTTTAATAATAAGTGTTATTTATAT
Source organism: Limulus polyphemus (assembly GCF_000517525.1). Lineage (NCBI taxonomy): Eukaryota > Metazoa > Arthropoda > Merostomata > Xiphosura > Limulidae > Limulus > Limulus polyphemus. Next base: position 244,869 of record NW_013666185.1, on the reverse strand, counting down.
TTATGTCTTTGATTTTAAAAAAATAGTTACTTGAAGCAACACTAAGGACAGAAAAGGATCCTCGTGCAAAACATACATGCTTTGTAAGAAAGGACCGACTTACTTGTGCCATTTACGTTGCGTGACATCATTCTATTTCCCAGGTACCCAGTGGGTACAAGAGGGGGTGGGGGCGGCCCTGTGGGGCCTGGTCCTGGACCAGTAGTGGCTGTGGTGTCGGATGTGGATGGCACAGCACAATGATTCATCAACTCACGAACTTGCTCCATCGGCGGTGTAGCACAGAAGGGCTGCAAGGTGCCCACAAAAAAAGGAAAGAACGCCAGAGTCAGGCACTTGTTTAGGCACTCAAGCAAGGAATAAAAAATAAAACTTCATGAACAAATACAAGAAGGGCTGCGAGATTTTCCGAGAATCTAGAAATTATGAGATTATCTCTAGTGGTTAATAAAATATTTCCAGTAAAAGAAAGGAAAAAGTAGGGAAGTATATTGTAACATGCTACTATCATTGTCAGCAAAACCCATTCACACGTGTGTAAAGTAAAAATAGCCGTTTAATTAACAGCTGGCTTACAGGCCTTGTTTTACTTCATACAAAAGCTAAGACTATCCCATCACTCAGTCTTCCCGTTTACAAACCTGCGACAATTCAAATGCACCATCGTTTGCTATCAGTTCAATGTGTCAGCGAACAAAAGGTTTGCGAAACAAATCTGACTTCTAGATGAAGTTTTTTTTCCGTGTCGATATTTTTTTTTTTACATAAACTCAGAACCACAAGTTTAGTTATGTTCCGCTTGATTCAAAAATGCCCCTGATCTTGGTGCGAACAGAAGCTGTATTTATCTGTCCTTAGATCAAAGAACAGTCAGCGTACGGTGAGTAGAAGAGAAAGACTGACTAAAAGTGCGAGCAAGGCTTGGAGAGGTTGTGGAACGTACTACGGGTTGCGGATCCGTCTTTTGACTGGCTGATTCGCAAGTGGCTAGTAAACTACTCTTCACTCTCGAGATGCTACATACATACATGCATGTATCAATAACACATGTATTCTGTGGTATTCATCACAGGTGGGTGAAGACTATAAAATGAGCTCTATATTGCGCTCGTATGAAAGATTCTTAATAGCCGAAAACTAACGAACAACAATAAATAAAACTTAGCAATATTAACAATCTATTACCTCTCAAATAACAATGGAAACAAGGATGTTTAAAATCGAAAATCTGAATTTAACAAAAATGAAATATACATGTAAAAAACAAAAATTCACAAAACTGAAGTTAAAATTGGAAACGAAACATGCAAATTAAGCACTTCTATATATTTTAATTTTATTAAGCAAACACGAAACAACGAAAAATTGGCATAAATATGCAAGATTACTCTTTTGACATACTGTCTTCCATTAGGTGATATATTCGTAAACATCGCATAACAAAAATTATTATCTGTAAATAAAAGAGCTCTTACATGCTATACTCAGGACGCAAAAAGGAAAAATAAAACAGTAGAAATCGACCCTCAATGTAAAGTTAACAGATAACCCTAAAACTTGTACACACATGGTTCATTGATCGTTTCTGAAATTCGCCCAAAGCTACACAAGGGCTACCTGCGCTAGCTACCTCCGGATTTGAACTGGTACTCTTGGGGTACTGTAATCGAACAGGAGGTTGTAATTGTCACTCTTATAACACAATCACAAAATTGTGGAGTCCTCTTTCTTTTTCTATTTATCTGTGGCAATGGGATAAAAACAATAAATTCTCGGTTTCACAGTATGGCATGTTAATTACTGGGGTCACACCCAACCCTGTTATACAAATTAACCCATAAAATAAACTGCCTTCATCCAAAGCTATCAATCTAGACAGATTTGTTCCGTAAATTTCTTTTATCACCTCACTAATAATAAGAGCCAAATTCGGGATGGTTAATAGCTTTCCTATGACATTACTAAGAAGCAAATAGCAAAACAAAACGTCTGTGAGTCAACCACTTTCAGGGTTAACGACTACAAAACTTTTGAAGATTATTATACATGAATTACAGTTTGCAAATTCCGTAACGAAATGTCAAGGTTTTTTTTGTTTCTGGCTATTGCAAGAAAAAAATGAATTTCTCATGAGATGTACGCAGATTAAATAAACATCATGTGTTTACAACAACAATATTATTAGGATTATTTAAAATTACGTTTTGTTTCAGTCAAAAATGAGAGAATCATGCAGAACATCAATAAAGATTATGTAAGGAGTCTGGGGCTAGGGAGTTTTTTTTTTTTTATTCATCATCATTACTATTACCAATATATATATATATATATATATATATATAGGGCATATTTATTACACGACTTTATACGTTATGCAAAGGTTCTCTTTTACTAGTGCCTCTTAAATTAATTAAAAAATAAATAAATAATTTTACAAAAGATAGCTCCCTCTAGAACAAAATTACTTTTAACTTTGCTAGATTAAATAACACATTTTACAAGAATACAGTGACTTAATATTTGTATATTCTTTTTTTAAAAAAGCAAAAATCATTATTTAAATTTTAAAATACTTTGTTAAGAATCATATGTTTACTTAATTCTCTAGTATAATCAAGTCAAGCCCATCCTACGCCTAGAAGACGCGTAAAAGCCGATGGTGAAATCCGGTTCTCACAAGCGGCGAAACAAATTTGAATTTGGGGATGCTCCAACAATTGGAGCACTTTATTTACCATGTTAAATGTGACCAATAAATTGATAATTGAAACAACTTTTTACCGGTCTAAATTAGAAGGCACATGCACCAGTACACCCCCCCCTCCCGGTTTCTACGTCTATGCCGGTTCCATCTGGAGGGAATGCCAACCCATCACAAGTTAACCCCAGCTAACCGGTGGTACCATAACTTTGAAGTAATGGGGTAGAGGAAAGATAGATATTCAACACTGCCCACCTTCAAATCATGGGCTGTTCTAATCGAATAAAGTGATTTGACTATCACTTTTAACATAACAAAAAAACAACAACAGCCAATTAATACATTTCATAAACCAACAAAAATATTATATTCAATAATTTATGTTGGTGATTTACTCTACCTTTTCACATCTGATTAGTGTTAAAGTTTTTTAAATGATTTGTTTATTTGTTTGAAGTTAAGCACAAAGCTAAACAATGAACTGTCTGTGCTCTGCCCACACTGTCAACACCGAGAGGTGCAAAATCGGGAGACTTTTGTGGAGGCACTGCAACAGCGAGTAGCGTCCCCCCCGGGGGGGGGGGCCATGCTCCACCAGAAAATTTAGAGAAAAAAAAAGGGGTTACTTTTGTGCATCCTTGGGCACTTCAGACATTTATTTACACTTATAAGATTGAAATGATGTTTTATTTCTTTTTTTTTTTTTTTCATTTACAGTAGCCATATATACTAAGAGAATCACAGTCATCTGCTAATATTGTTCAACACTTTTATTGTGAGAATTCAAAAATAGAAAAAATACACATATCCTGATTTTTTGATTTTTTTTTTTTTTT
>NW_013666185.1:238737-240587 GCF_000517525.1 Limulus polyphemus | reverse complement strand
GTTACTTGTAGCAGGTTGGTTTTTTACTGCTAGCCCCGCGCCCAACCCTCCCCCTTTCTCATCCTGGACTTGGGACCTGCTTGTTGGGCTTGTATTTACTGGCCTAAATTAGTCCTGTTCTCTGTTACGATATTTCTCACCATTGAAAATGCCATTTCACTCGATGCATTGGAATGTGTTACAACAAGCAGACAGTATAACAACAAAGTATAACAATGTCACACAGTAAATATTTACTTTATTCTGGTTGGCACTCTGCGAAGTTGAATGTGGAACAACAAGCAGACAGTATAACAACAAAGTATAACAATGTCACACAGTAAATATTTACTTTATTCTGGTTGGCACTCTGCGAAGTTGAATGTGGAACAACAAGCAGACAGTATAACACAACAATGTTACACAGTAAATATTTACTTCATCCTGGTTTGTACATGTGAAGTTGAATGTGGTACAACAAGCAGACAGTATAACACAACAATGTTACACAGTAAATATTTACTTCATCCTGGTTTGTACATGTGAAGTTGAATGTGGTACAACAAGCAGACAGTATAACACAATGTTACACAGTAAATATTTACTTTATCGTGGTTTGTACATGTGAAGTTGAATTTTGCGACTATTCTTTTGTTGAATTACTAAAAAGGTTGATATCGGGAAACTCCCTCCGAATTCGGGAAAGTTGACAGGTTTGCTGGTATCGAAATCCGGGTTCTAGCGTTATAAGCCCCGAGATATTCCGCTGTGCCACTGGGGGTGGGGTGTTACTGAAGAAAGCATATATTTATAGAATACAGATTTATTTATACGCACTCAGGTGAGTAATCAGCTTTAAAAACCGCAATAATAGATAAGGTTATTTTTTTTACTGGTAACCAATATATACGTGTGTGTTGGGAGAGGGAGCATGTAGATATAAACATATTTTGTGTACAATTTTTAAGCCTATAACTTCAATAAATGCTTCAAATACTTGTCACTTAAATCAAGGCTCGAATTCTACTTTTAAACTCACTAGCAAAAAAAAATTACAAATGCCTCTTAAAAACTAATTGCTAAAATGTTGAACTCTTGCAGTTTGTTTACGTGGCCTATTGGGCATTCACGCTTTACAGTAAAATGTACCCGAGTTAATGAAAATCATATCCTATTTTCAGTATTTTATTAACGTTTAAGTAACTGAAAACTGTGAAGGTGATTCCCAATAACATTAACTGAAGAAACTGAAAGCATTAAGACTAAAATGTTCAGAATTGTAAAACTGTTTCAACGACTCGGTATTTTTTTGTGTCGTTTTTTTTTCTTTGTTGTTGTTGTTTTTGAACATTTATTGACAATTTGAACAGACCTTGCTTTCTACTGTCACTGGATGAATCCTGGTCGTCACTTTTGTCTCCAGAATTGGCACGTATAAAACACTAATCACGTTGTACTCATATTTTACACGCCGCTATAGCGACTTGAAATGGTTCAGTGACGTCATTTTGTGTCATATGCAAATATACAGTCGCGGAAAATTGCAAGTAACAAAAATTCTCAATCGCATTACAGAAAAATACACTTAAGTTGCGAGTGTGAAAATTCTAACCCTGTAAATATTAAATTAATTAGCATTTTCTTTCATTCTAACCTATCGTTTTTAAGTTTATTTTCATTTTCTTTTTTCAGTATCCATTTCAGAATATACATAGAGAGCTATTTGATTAAAATTAGTTTGAGATAAAATATCTTAATATTAATCCTGCTATTCTGAATGTTTCAATATGATGCAATAAATATCATTAAGAATTTTATATATATATATATATATATATACACACACACACATATATATATATATATATATA
>NW_013666185.1:236321-237737 GCF_000517525.1 Limulus polyphemus | reverse complement strand
TGTGTGTGTGTGTGTGTGTGTGTGTGTGTGTGTGTGTGTGTGTGTGTGTGTGTGTGTGTGTGTGTGTGTGTGTGTGTGTTTACAGGTAGGTTTATAGTGCTACGTACATTTGTAGGGTTTTTACATTGAGTTTCCACTGGATAATTTAACGCTAGAGTTATCGATGATTTTTTTGATTGTGTTACAAACATTAAAAGATAATGAAGACTGTGGAAATGTAATGAAGATAGATAAACAAATATGTCGTTTGTTTTTTAACTTTTAAGGTAAGTATAAAAGCACTATAGCAGAGCATTACAAAAATATATTTTTAGTAATACAAGTACAATAAAAAAAATTAATTTTATAAAGACAAGTAATGATGTATAACCTAGCAAGAAAGGAATCATTGTGATCCAGACGGAAGAGTTGTGCGATAAGGTTCGTCATTTTTTTTTTTTTTCTGTAAGCTTGTCTGGAAAAGTCACCTACTTACTCACTCAAATGAAAATTCGTTGAAATAGTGAAATATTCCATAAACACGTATATACCGATTTAGGCTGCTTTATAAGCACAATGAGCTTTAGTTTTGTTTAGCCAATATTGTGAAATAGTCATTGTTAATATTCAGACATTTTAAAGGTGGATTTTAAATGAGTAATTTTTATGGTCACCATTTCGTTTCATCACGATCACTACTATTGAATACTACCATACTTAATGATAAAATAATGCAGAATATAAAATATAATGTTCTTAGAAAAAGTGAGTTTTTATTATAACAAATATAAAACAGTGTATATTATTGTTAAAACCATAAATTTGTTGAATTATTTAGATACATACCAAAGTATTAAAGGAGCTCTGATATAATTCACAACTTGGTTAATGTTGTTGTTTTTTATTTTTATTTGTTAACCGTACTATCCGCTGCAGTAAAATAAAGTAAATATAAAAAATAACGCGCGTGTCCGTCCTATAAAAATTATGATTAAAAAAAACTCACAAACTTGAACATATACTCTTTTTCTTTTACTAGTTCGTACTTAAACTCTCAATTTCGTACATCTGTAGATAACTGTTCTGGATGTAAACTGTATATGTCATCAGTGTATAATGTACACGTACATGGTTAATTCACAAAGAGAAATACACCTGGCAATTCAGGGATGTGGTTATATCCCATATGTATCAGCCCTCTGGGCTGATACATAATCCGTAGTTAATATGCAGCTCGTTCAAATATTCCATATCATCTTCAGGCATACAACGTTAAATCCTCACCCTCCAAAAAAAAAAAATGAAAAAAAAAAGAGGTAAAATGGATAAAGAAGTATCACATGATGCATAAACACGTTTATTTGAACGCTTATACACGTACAAATTGACATAAAACTTAGTTTCGTTTAAAAGCGTAAAATAATATAAAGGAATAAC
>NW_013666185.1:228879-235321 GCF_000517525.1 Limulus polyphemus | reverse complement strand
ATATATATATATCGTGTTAGTGGTTCTCAAGTAAACGACCCTCAAAGTACAATTGAGGTTTCTACATAATTTCCGTTTCCGATGAGAACAGAAGGATCTTATTGAGCTTGCCATAATTTGCAGTGCCTTTATTAGCGAAATAAATATAGTAAGATGAGCATAACCAGAAGCATTTATATGTTTTAAAATTACATATACTTTTAAAAACTGCAAAACAGCTAGTCTTTTTTTTTTAATATAACGGAAGAATATAACAACAACAAAAAATAGTTACCTTAATGGCATACGTACCAATAGTTGATTACTTGCGTTTCTTTGTTGAACACAAAGCTGCACAGTAGGCTATCCGTACTCTGCCCACCGCAGGTATCAAAATTTTATTTAATTGTTATTTATGTATATCATAAGGTGTCGCTACGATACATGTCTAGAAAACATTTCACAGAAAATGTTGGCAAAATCTCGCTGGTATCTACTTGTTCTGTATAAAAAAATAAATTAATAAACAACAAAAAATGAGGAAATTGTTTGCTAAAATAACATTTGTTGTCAACGAAGATGATAACTTCCTAATAATGAACAATTAAAAACTAACAAAACCAAACTATTATCTCAGAAAAGATTGTTATTTGAATATAAAATGCTCTTTCGATATTCGTTAGTTTTAATGTAAAGCTACACAAGGTTATCTGCACCTCCACCTACCACGAGAAAAAGAATAATCAAGTACTATTTTTGTTTTATTTCCAAAATAAATTCATTCATTTTAACTTTGATCTTATAAAGAATTTCTATCTTGAAGTTAAATGGATCATGTTTTACGTTATTTATAAGGAAGACCTGGAAGTATTTTTCCAGATAAATTGAAAATTTTGGTTCTATGGAGTTGTTGTAATCCATTGACGGATAGTTTTAGTAAGTGCTGATGTAACCTATAAGAAACATTTTAACTTAGCCATTCCGGATAGCATATTCTAGAGAGTTTGTGACGTTCACATATAGATAAAATCCTATTTTGAAAACAATACTTTGAGTAGCTTTTCAGCTACGGAAGAACGGCCTAGTTTTAAGTACAAACTTTTAGCTCATAACTCCGTCAATCTCTTAACCGATTTGAGATCTAATTACAATTTTTTTACTCAGGAGGTCAAACCCTTTCGATTGATGTATTTGACCGCGCCCAAGGTCTCATAGATGAATTCATTCTAATCCTGCCTAAAAAATAAATAAATAAATTCAATTTGAGGGTAGGCTGGTATATATCCTGTTGAGCAATAAAATCGAATCGAGTATATGTATTGCTAACGCACAAAAATATAGCTAATAGAAGGGAAAACAAAGGTATCAGAGTTTAATATACTCTAATCCTATGTAAAAGAATTAAATGCGGCGGTTATTGACTATTCCTTTTTTTTTTCTTTTTGGTAATTTGTAATTGTAGCGCCATCTAGCGAAAAATGGAAACCATTTGGCTTCCGCAAATTATCCTATAGTTAAACAAAAAATAAAAAAGAACTTTTGGTTTGGTATGACAAAGGAGTCATCAGTTCAAAGTTTCAAAATCACTCAATAACAAGTAGGACGAGGTATTAGATATATTTAATTTCATCTTTAGAAATACAGATTCAATTAAAAAGTACAAAACAGAAGACATTTTGATGTCTTCAACTGACAGATGTAATGTGCAAGGCCATCCTTTTTGAAGATGTCGCGTTATAGTGTTTCGTATTTGGTAAAGTAAATGTCACATGTACTAATCGTGTTATTTTGGTATTCTTCCATTTCTATAAATTTATGTAGTTTACCGATAGGAATTTGAGAGAGTGTTTGTTTACAGTAAAACCACATGGGATATCCGCTATGCCCATTATGAGGAATCGAACCCCTGTAAATCCGAAGACTTACTGCTGTCCCGCCGAATTTGAGAGTGAAATTACAGAAGCGTATATAACAATGTCAAACACATTATAATTGTTATATCCAATGCCGACAAGGCCTATCACTAAACACCAAGGCTCGTTAGGCCTGTTGGGAAAAAGCAGACACAGTAGTAGTTGAGACACTATCTTTATATTAAGAAATTGCATGAACAACTGTTATGGTGTGAACTAGATTAAGTTAGTGAATTGTAATTATCTCATACAAATCAGAATTAGGGTAAGGATTAATAAAACAATACTACTTGTTTATGTTAACACCAATTATTTAATATTATTACGTTTCCGTTTGTTAATTAATTTTCCGTAACTTAGTTCCGACGAAACTTTAGTGACACAAGTCCTTTCTTAAATAAAACTGGTTTATTCTTTCTGAATATTACTTTACCGATACACTCAACTTCAACAGTTGCGTTATAACAAACTATAATTCACGTATCACGAGCTAGACTTCAACAATACGTCTCTCTCTGACTGCAGTTCAATTACTCATTACCTACACACACACACACACATTATTGTCCCGTCACGTTGTCACCCTCTTATATATATATATATATATATGCCAAACTACCCTATATCTAGTAATCTCCCGACAATTCACGAAGCTACAAGATATTTCCAGAAAGCAGGGGGCGCGACACTAGTCACGTGACCTCGCTGACGCAACAATATTACCAGCATGCTCATTTTATTGTTCCTAGAGCTGATAAGGCAATTACAGCGCCAACAGGAGAAGACTATCAGAGATTCTAAAAAAAATACGAGCGGAAGTAAAGGAGAATGTTTAAAAATATGTCAACCACAACATATCTGATATATCCAATGTCCACAATGCCTCTTGTCAAATATCACGGCTCATCAGTCCGGCTAGGATCACGATAGATATAGCAGTGACTGATATTAGCCATAAGCATGATCAGTGTTTAAGCCAAGCCAGAAGAGTTTACAACAAACAAAAAATGTGTGCGATTCTCGCAAGTACTTTAGGCTACATAAAGCGATCTAAAGATATAGAAGATTCAAGGTCATTATTCAGATTAAAATAGGTTTATTGATGCCTCTGTTAGAAAGTTATACCAGTGTAAGATAAGCCTAACGTTCGCGAAGGACGACGGTTCTCTATCTGTAGTGCGCTGGCTCCCGTCACTTAGGTTAGTGCGGGAAAAGGTTGCGGAAGTTGCAGCATAGTGTCTAAATCTCACTGTGGTTCACCAAAATGAAAAGAAAAAAAAATCAGGTGGTCAGCGAAAAAAAAAACCGTTAGAGAAACACTAGTAAACTGAATACTGTTAGCACCACAGACGAAGTGAAACCCGAGCACATACGAGTATTGTCTTTTGAAATTGAAGCAAATTAGGTATAACTGTAGTTTAAATTATTTTTGAATTCATTCAATAAATCAATGTAGGCTTTATCAGAAGCACCACTTAAACAAACAAGGTGTTTTCCATTATACTGCCTACTGGAAGTTTCAGTTGTGTAGAGGTCTGTTTCACCCAATATCATTAATTTTTATTTATTTTGTCGCAGGATGATGGTAGCTCAAGCACTGCTCTTTTTTTGTTTTTTTCAAACGTGAATATTTAATTCTCAATTCTGTTGAGCATCAGATTTTTATTAAAAAAAATAGAGTCACTGTAATCTCAAGGTATTTACATGATTTGGTTACTTCTCAGTTCTATAGTTGGTTATGATTTTTCTAGGTAGTTTAATTGAAATGGTTGAACTTTATGTTTGTGGTAATTACAATGTATTACAAACCAAACCTAATTTCTGTTTTATCGTAATTTGTTGAGTTTTCTACATGCAACTCTTTATCTAAAGAGCAATAGTATATTTATTGTTAGTTATTAGAAAATATTACAGGGCAGTTCTATACTTTCTTAAAGTGTAGTTCTGATATGTTTTAACCTGTTCTTTTGGAAGATTATCTCCCTCACACACAGTTTCAAATGTTGAATTTCCTAATAGGATTCTTAAATAGCTGTTGTTACTTAATATTTTTTTTTGTATATCTCTGTTTCCTATTCCTGTTATTTTCTCATCCAACACTTGATACCAAATAACACTACCAGGCTTAATCTCTGTACATACCAGTACACTCACTTATGGGCCTATCTCAACTAAAAACAATAGTTATAGTATTTGTTAGTGATCGTTCTGGAACAAATGGAGAAAGGCACATCATAGTAAAAATTTATACACATACCCCATTCCACCACGGTATATCAAACAATAATTAAAATATTTTTATTGAAAACATACCTTCCAAACTCTTAGGCTTTGCCCTTCGTAACCTAGCTACCAGTTTTAAAATGCTTCAAACCAACAGCATGTGCCACATCATGAGGTATGCTACTTAAGTTTATAATTCTAACTGACAAATACTTTAGTCATAAATAAAATTTGTATAGACTTTTTCAGCTTTACATTTTAGTTTTAGCTTATAAGCTTGAGAATTTTAAGTTCAGTATCAGCTGATATAAATGCTAAATTTGACTTTGTAACTTAGCCTACTTGAAACAAACTAAGTATCAAACACTACTGAAGTTGTTTATAAACATTCAACTGAGACCTATCTGCAAGGGATTAATAAATTACAAGTTTGTATTAATATACTCATTCAACATGGGAGAAACTAAAGCTAAAGCACACCATTCTTTTTAACATACCATTTAATTATGTGATATCCGAACAGGTAATGAAATGTTTTTTCTTCTTCTAAGTAATCATTTCTAGCCCTATTTTTCAAGAAATTATACTGCCCAGTTACAGACAGGTTATACATTTTTCATTGCTTTAAAAACACCTGAAACATATCCTCCCAAATTCATGTTCAAAATAAAACAACTTCAAGTGCTAACATTTTAAAGACCAGTAATCATTCTACTAATTTCTAGTAAATCCTTTGAACCTAAAAAAATCAATATTCTGAATTGATCAAAATTTTCTACAATAAGAATTAAGGAGTAGCCTCTCCATTTTTAAAATGAGATACTAAAAAAAAAAAAAAAAGGTTAAGTTTTCCTTCAATTTTAATACAAACTACATGTGACAATTTGCAAAAAAGTTTAAGTCTTACAAATACTCACACCCAAATTTTGACTTGCTCAATAACCAGTTTATTACCAATCACATACTAATATCTTTACAGTATCTTGTACGTTACCTTTCACTTATAACTTATTTTCTAAGTACATGACCACTGAAAAGTTTAAGTTACTTCCATGCTGAAGAATCACTAACCGATTAGCTCGTTATCAGTACTGTACAAATGTATATAACCATTCATAGCATGGGAAGCTGCTTGACTTTATAACATTTTATGGTGAGCAGAACCTTGTACTTTTGCGACCTCCTGGGGTTTCTTTGTATCAAGGTGTTAATTTAGTATAAGTAAGCTACGACATCCTCTAGTTGTGCAAAACTACTACTTTTTAGATTTGAACCTGTCAAACATTTTCAAAAATATCTAAGTATAAAAAAAAAGCATCACATTTTACATGTGCAAGGCTCAGTTATATGGAGTCAACTACAATTTAGCCATTTAAGTCTTGTAAACCCCTTTTCTTACCTAGCGACATGAAAAAATAATTACATTACACTCTTATTTTTTCCAAGTAATACATGTTTACAAGTACTGAGCAAACACACCAATCCAAATTCACAACACAAGTGAAATCATAAAATTTTTTGACCCATGGTTACACCTGGTTTTCAGAGCCACATTTCATTTTTACAGGTAGCATTAAGATTTGAATAGATACGCCATTCAATTTCTGGTTAAAGTGTTTTAAGAATTATGATCAAAACCTGAAAACTAAACTAGGTTTTAACATTTTAGAACAAGATGGCAAATATCTCTTGCTATACCTAAAAGTTGGAAAAGGTAGATTATGAGAATCAACACCAGAGAAACATTTCCTTATGTTTCAGAGTTCATAATGTATGCATGTTTTTTTTTATCGTGTTAGTTTCCACATGCGTTCGTCTTTAAATAAATAAAATAATCACAGTACATTAGTATACCAGAAGCTTGTATTCATATGGAGTTGTATCATAGAACATCAAATGCATACTTATATGTAAATTTTAATATTAAAATTATATTATGTATAATTATCTGAATTCTGCATATGTAACCAGGAGAATTGAGAGTCAGCATGGGCCCCCCCATTCTTCTTTCAACATTTTTAAGAACTTATTAAAAAGAAGATCCTAAATTAGAACAGCAACGAGCAAATAAACAAGGCAAAATCATAGCAAAAGCTGTTTTTAGCTCACAGTATAAGCATAAAAATGTTAATAAAGTAACAACAAATATCGATTAAATATATAAAAGTAACAAATATTCATTAACATAACATTTTGGGACAACATGTGACCTATTGGTCCATCTCAGCTGTTCCATCCTCTAAACTAAATAAAAAATGATTAAAAAAAATAAATCTTGAAGCCGGCCCTTTTTATTCATATACTTAAAGCTTTTTCTTAAACTCACT
>NW_013666185.1:213838-228863 GCF_000517525.1 Limulus polyphemus | reverse complement strand
CCAAAGGCCAACCACCTTGTTAGGAAAATGAAACTGTCTTAACTGAAGATGTCTCCTACCTTGCCAAAATTTATGTGTAGTTCCCTAGTCCTACTATTCTCATTGTTAAATATAAAAAAAAAAAAAACTGATGCATCAACACTATCAATTTCCTTTACAATCTTAAACACCTCAATGAGATCCCCTAACTCTTCTTTTTGAGAGATTTCAGCCTCTACTCGCAAGACAACCCCTCCATCCCAGGCACCATTCTCTGAACCCTTTACAACAATTCAATGTCTTTCCTAAGGTAAGGAGCCCAAGACTGAACTAAATATTCCAAATGTGGCCTAACCAGTGACCCATACAATGAAATTATAACCTCTTCAGACTTGTATTCAATGTTTCTATAGATACAACCTAAAATCCTATTTGCCCTACCGCTAGCAACAGCACACTGCTTGGACGGCTTTAGACTGATCGACTATTACACCAAGATCCCTTTCCTTCATAACACTATTAAGGTTATTCCCATCCAAATTATACTTATAATTCAGATAATGATAATGCACATGCATTATCTTGAATTTATTATAATTAAAACCCATCTGCCATTTATTTGCCCAACTCACTAAATGATCTAAATCCTTTTGTAGATCAGAAGCATCCTCTTCACAGCTATCAACACCCAAGACAAATTATTATTTCAATCATTCTTAATGTATCAAGTGTCTATATGCAAAGAAAAGCCAAAAATTATGCTTTTTATGATTAAATGAAGATACAGGCTAAATATGTTTTGCGGACTTTACAGCATAACCAGGTTTCATTCGCCCAGGCCCCTGGGCAGTTGCCTCCCCCCCCTATCAGCAGGAATTGGAAACAAAACATTAAATTTGAATCCCACCAGTCTAAAAATATTTGAGCCCTGACCATACTATTGAACCATCATAAAATATAATAGTTCAGTTTAATCCTATCGTTTAGAAAAAAAAGTAATATTATAATAGGTATTCTAAAAGTACCACTTTAGAAAGTGGTATTATCCACTATAAAGTACAAGCTTAGAAGAAGTAAAATCATAGTAACATAGCATTTGTGTTTAAAAAAAAATAATCTAGGTGTATTAACAAAAATATTTAAAACTTGTGGCTGAGTCTAAGTGCTTAGTTCTAATGAAAGAGATACTACTGTAGAATTGTAGGATTATTAAAATTTTGTATAACAGACAGGAGAGACTCAATTATAGTGCACTATATATAATCTTGGTGTCTTTTCTTTGATACCCAAAAACAGTGCAGACATCTCCTAGTGAAACAAGCCTTAGAACTTTTGAGCTCCGATTACAAGCTTAAAGATTTTTTACTTAAGCACTTAGCTAAACTGCCAATAGCGAAGGGATAAATGACTTGAAGAACAATAGTTTCAAAATGAAATATATATCAATACAAATTTCAGAAACTCTGCATCGAAATTTGCTCTTAAATTTGCTTAAAAAAAAAAGCACAAAGTACGTATTTTTTGACAAAATATTTTCATCATAATCTAGACCTATGACTACGATTCTTTATATGAAACTAAATTGACTTATTATTCAATTATTCATTTTTTTTTCTTAATTCGATCACATTAATTAATAATTTATTATAATCAAATTAACTGACCAACATATGTGCCTGTGTGGTGAAGTGTCCTAAAAGAAACTGTGCCATCAAGATTAAAAACTAAATGGCGACGGTTATCGGTGTATGCCTATAACTGTTTTTGTCTTTTGCCAAGCTAAGAGGCAAGGTGTAAATTAATTTAACATTAGCTGTTTATAACTATAACTAGCATAAGTATAACTTAGTATTACTATTGCTAGTATTTACTATTAGTAACAATATTATTATTAGCACTAATACCAACACTGGTAGTAATATAATTGTAAATTACTTTTAGCATCTAACGTACTACTAGTATTAAGCTAAACTGAAAAGTTAGAATTCAGACTTTACACTATTAGTATTAATATTTTATTATTATTATTATTATATAAAGCGGAATTTGAAGTTAGTACTACGTAGTACACAAGTACATTGTACTACAATTACAAATTAAAAAGTACAGCTTACAAAATAACTTCTAAGCTAGCCTACCAAAATATGCTTATAGCAATAAAATGGCTTAGTTTAATTTTAAAAAGCATAACAGGTCTGCTCATGTTTTTAAATCATAAATCAAAAATGCTAAGTAATATAATTGATGTTCAAACTAAGCCTAACAAGAGTTCACATACAGTCTACCAACACGACATCTGGCGGAAGTAAACCCGAGTGAACCAAATTTTAGGAGTTAAAGACAATTAATTGTTTGATTTCGTTAGGTTTTGAAAATGAAATTAAATGAAATAAAATCATAGAAAATAATGCAACCTTCAAATACTTAATTTAACTGCACAAAAATGTATGAATAAAATCACGTATGTTTGTTTTCGTAGTCTCAAAACTCTTAAATCAATACATATTTCACACTTAAAGTTGGGCAATTTGCCACAGAGAAGTATCCAAGAACTTTTTTCCACCTTCATAAAATTTGAAAAACAACTTTCAGATAGGCGTTGAGATATCGGAACGTAATATATAGGCTAAGTTTTCACGTACAGGTACTGCAACGAAGCCAACTTACCAGAAACAGGTCTCTGCAACGACGCTCGCATGGACCGTGGGTTGCCGCTACTACTGCTTTGATTTCTTGTGTACACACTGAGCTCTTCGATTGAACCCGTCCCCAGACTTTAGCAACGAAGAGGGTGGTAATGGTAATTGTTGAACTGCAATCCATATAAGAGCTAGAGATGTACGTCATTGAAAAGTTTCTATTCCTGATTGGCTGCCCTACCCCACGTGCTGGGTGTTCCTTGTGGGTAGAGCAACTAATGATGACGTAGCTTACCCAGAAAGGCGGGTGTAAGAAGTCGACAGTGTACGGTAGGGATTCCAACTTTTACTAGCGAGAGCAGAGGGCTGCTTCGCGAAAAGGACTTGTAAGGCTCGACATTTTCTACCATCTACACAGTTTTGTTTTAAAAAAATACGTAAAATTGGTATTTAATCAAGTATTTTGTTCAGGAAATATATTTCGCAAAACAGTTTTTGTAAGAACTGATATAAAACACAATGAGATAGAAATGTGTAATGAAATATTACTTGTGCTAATCCCTAACTAAATTTGTGTAACTGTTTATTTAAAGAACAATAGAACATAAATTTTTAATCCTTTTTTTATGGTTATGATTCCTTCTTTTTCGTTATAAGAAAACACGTCAAATTTTTTAGTCCTTTTCATTAATAGTTGAATTATCTTCTAATTTTATAGCGGGAACTCAAACAATACTTAATCTTTATGTATGCAGGCTTAAGGTATATCTGACATTAGCATCAAGATGGTGATTAACATATAAAACTTCGTAACTCGTCACGCTTACAAAAACATAAATGTGTAGCAGTTATTAGGCTCAGTCTTTTCTGGCATGCGTATTTAGGAGATAATGCGTTACACTGTCAATCAAGTAAATGAACATAATACATTTTTGGCAGGTACAATTAGAGTCATTGTTTGGTTTGTGATTGAGAATACATAGTATGATCAGATACTAGCAAGTACGAGCTAAGAAATCTTTAAATATGATTATTGTTTTTTGTTATTGTTTTTGTAACTAAATTAAGTGTTATCTTCCAAATTGTTTAATTATTTGTCCATAAATACTGAATCTGCAACTGACATAGTTTCAGACTTATGAAACTGCACGATAAACTTTTAGCAGTTTACAAAAATTTTAATTCCAATGCATGATGTTAGAAGATTTGAACAACTTCGATTTTGGAGTACACAATGCGAGGAAATCTGTGTACTGGTAGAATATTCTCAGTATAACATTTTCTTCATGATTTTATTTATTTTAGTTCTTTGCTAAAAAGAAATGAAGTTGGCTCAGAGTGATTTTTATAGGGCTTTTGATACGGAATAGAAAATTAAAATATAAGTGTATATGTTATGTCACGAAAATTTCAATCGGGCCTAAAACGCAAACGTTAGATGTGTAAAAGCACTTTGTCAATTCTAAACTCGACAAAGAATAATAAAAAATTAGTGTTCAAGTTTAGTAAAACAAGTATCTCTAGTTACTGTAGTATTTATAATAGAATTTCCATCGCTGGACCAATAAACTACCATAATATTTTATTTTATTTAGTTTGTGTAATACCAATAACCCAAATAAAATTAAGATCATATTGTTTTCTTAAAAACTAAACATGCAATTTACATTAGAAGCGTGTATCATAGTGAAATTATTACTCAACGTTGTAGATCTTTCAAATGTGTCTCTTAAATTTTTATTTTCCCCTCGATTAGCTTGATGAATTTTACAAATAACTGTTTCATTATGAGAATAAACTAAAATATGATTCTCATTGTTGAATATTTAGAATATACACCGAATGATATAAAAACAAAACTAGTTTTAAATACTTCGCTTCCTACGAATACGTAATATAATATGGAATTCTGATATAAGTTAACTAGTCTGATTTTATAGGGCCAACGTATTTAGCAATATTTTTGTTACGGCTTCTATTGTTGCACCAGTTCACTTGGATTGTTCCGTTAAAAAAGTTAACGGTAGATCTAATTTCCTACATAACAGCCTCCCAGTGGCACAGCGGTGTGTCTGCGGACTTACAACGCTAGAATCCAGGTTTCGATCCCAGTGGTAGGCAGAGCACAGATAGCCCATTGTGTAGCTTTGTGCTTAATTACAAACAAACAAACCTACATAATGCTAAACAGTCACTTGTTAATTTTATCATACGTGTCTTAATGTTTCAAACAATTTCTAGTCCTTAAGCCACATAATTATCATTTGACTTTAAAACCTCCTTCTAGCCAAATACAATACAAACATCTAGATTAAAATATATATAATGTACAACACTGCTCTTTCCTGGATTGTTAAGCCCCTTGAATAATCCTATTACACAAATGAAACGATAGTACATCAAACACAAACTTACATAATTAGCAATAAAGTAATTCCTGATAATAAACATTAATATTTATAAATATAGAGATTGCAATCATCGAGTCATTTCTTAAATGTATGAAACAAAACAATGCAATCAAAATTTTGATCAACAAAACAAAATTTTCTATCCTTACTTATTTCTTGTCCCTAAATTGTCCATACATCGAATCTTTTTCGATGATTTTTTAACTGTAGCATATGATACAAAGATGGGATGGCCTCTTGTCCGTTATCATCACTTATCAGTGGGGGGAGGGAGTTTCTTCTGGAAGGTAGTAATGGGAACATGATGGTGGTTCTATCCTTCGTGATATATCAGAATTGATCTCGAAATGGATCTTGTAGTCATCAGCAGGTTGACTTACCTTTGGCAAAATATTCTTTGAATCAATCAGTTGACTGTTCTCTTGCCAATATACTTCTAAAGATAATCGTTGTGGATGCCCTTTGACTTAGACTGCCTTTCCTTTTGGATTCTATAAGCCATATCACTAATTCTGTTTATAACAGCATAGGGTCCATCCTAACATTTAATTAACTTTGGAGATAGCCCTCTCTCGTAGTGTAAACGTTACAGCCATACCATGTCAGCACGATAAAATTCAGTCTTATCAGTATTGACATCATAGGAAATTTTTATCTTATCACTAAATATTTTATTTTATTTTTTCTCGGGGAAAGTCATGCATGGTATCAGTAGTGTTCCTTAGTCTCACTACATACTCTGCTGAGTGATGATATTCAGGGTATAAGTGCAGAATGTCCAATGGCACTTTCAGTTCTCTTACAAATACCAGCGATACTGGTGTGTTGCCCCTAGCCTCATTTATCACTATTTGGAACTCATTAGAAAGTGAAGAAGATCTTGATCCCATGGTCTCTGACGTTCATCTCCTTAAATGGCTAATATATTTAAAAGTATATCTCTCTACCATTCTATTGGAAAAAGGATGAAGTGCTTTGGTCTTAGTCTTCTTGATTCCAAGGATTTGATATCTCTACAAACAAGTCTGATTCATTGTTCCATCTTTGATCTAAGTGAAGGTGCATAGGCATCTCAAATCTCGAAAACAAATTCATTAACAAGTTTCTGCTTCCTGGTTAAAAAACAGCGTATGCTTTTGGCCATTTGTTGAAATAGTTCATTACTACCAAGATGCATTTATTTCCACTTTTACTTTGTGGTAGAGGACTAAGCAGGTCAACAGCAACCCTCTCGAGTAGTGTTCAAACACACTACAGCTGTAGTTCTCCATGTTTCCTTCATGGGCCTTTGCATTTACAGCACAGTTCACACAACTTACACTAATCATTCACAGAATTCTGGCATCCAGTCCAGAAGAAATGTTCTCTTATCCTCCCTATATCTTATTAGCACTAAGAGCTAATCTTTTGAAAAGTTATAGAGGTGATGGATTGCCATTGATTAGAGTGATTGTGGAAACATTAACTGATATTTTCATTTCTGTCCATTGATATATTACTATTTTTAACATAACAAACCTTCTTGTAGGTACAAAAACCAACGTTGATTACTATATCATTTTTTTGGCTGCATTGTGCCACTGTCTGACATGAATGTCATTCTGCACCAGTTCTGATCCACTGAATAATTAGCTTAATTATTATATCTTTGCCAGAACATCTTTCAGTCCAGTGTTGGACCACATCGGTTCTTCATCATCTATGGATTCTGCTGTTGCCCTTTAGGTTAGTTTTCTTTACCATCGTGTTCTTGCATATTTTCAAGGTGTGTACATTCCTCAGTAATAGGAGGTCTTTGTGATAATGTATCAGCATTTCCATGGTTCTCTCAGGGCAAATACCTGATACTGAAGTTGTACTTCTGAAGTTTTGAAACTACCTTGTTATTTGGCCTTCTAGATTGCAAAAAAATCATCAGTTACTTCTATAGTGCATGATCTTTACAGAATGTACTTTGTCCACAAAAGTAGTGACGGAAATGACTCGGGGCTCAAACAACATAATACTTTTTCTAAGTTTTGCAATACCTTCTTTCTGTAGAATTCATTACAATGCCGAAGTAGTTGATTCGATCTTTTTCTTATGTTGTACTTCTGATAGTACTGCTCTCACTGCAAAATCATTTGCATCTATCTAAGTTGGTCTTCAAAAGTTAGGTATGGTAATACAAGAAAAATGGTTAGTTTTTCTCAGTTTGTTGAATGTTTGTTTTTCAATCAGCAACCCAGCAAACTTGTTTGGGGTTTTCTAATAGTTTGGGCAGAGGAAGAAATATGTCAGAAAATGTACAAAATTATGACTATAAAAGCACAGTCCAAGAGATCCTTTTGCATCGTGCATGTGAGATGGCGTTGAACCATTCTTGACAGTTTCAATCTTTGTTGAGTCAGTGGACACTTCCTCTCTGTTGACTATGTGTCCCAGGAAACTCACCTGTAGATGAAACAATTGACACCTCTTGGGATTTAACTTAAGGTTCTCTTTCCTCAACCATAAGCATTATTGAAGGTCGTCTCATTTGTAACTATTATGTCATCCAAACAGATAAGTATAACATTCCAGAGTAGTCCAGAGAAAATAAACTCCATTAATTATTCAAATGCAGCAAATGAAAACATAGCCAATTCCCATAACCCATTTTCTACAGTAAAGGCTGTCTTGTAGACTTCTTTCACTCACTTGCACCTGCCATTATCTGCTATTCAGTTTTAATGTTGAAACCTTTTTGACACAGATAAAGCATATAAAGTAGAATTAATACTTGGCAGTCTGGAAACATCCTTCTTTGTGACTCATTCATCTTTCAGTATTCAACACAAGAACTTGTGGATCTAGCCTTCTTCAAAGATACTATAAGTGATGCCCAAAGTTCAGTGTTCTATTACTTAGTTCATGGCTTCGATTTTTTTGAGAGCCTCAGCTTGTTTTGCAAATACGAGTTGTTTGAACAACCAATATAATGGGGCTGCATCCCCAGTATCAATCTTATGATATATTCTATTCTTGTACCATAAAATATGAGATCTATTGCAGAAACTACTTTCCTATTCTGTTAGCAACTCAAGTAAGCTGTGGTGTTTATCAGTTGCAAGATTTTCACAGCTCCAGTCATACAGCTCCTATAAATGTGGTAGTGAGTTCCCTTTATGTGAAAAGATAACATCAGACATGATACATTTCGTTACTAAGGTGATTACTTCTGATGTTCCTTTCAGGATTGACTCAGATTACATGGTTTATTATGTTCACAGACCTAATGATGACATCTTCAATCTTTAGATCCATGAGAGTTCATATAGACAATAATTCCCAGAAAAGCTCCAGCCACTAGATGTAAAGTTATTTTCAATAAGTTCTGTTATGGGAATTTCACTTCTTAGTGGTATAATTTCTATCGTCATTGTGGCCCTCTGGTAACGTAATTGTCATATGGTGCACAGGCATTTCCTGTTCATAGACTGTTAAACTGTTTGAAGCATGTGTAACCTCATGTTCATGTTTTTACATAAATATTACTCTCAATATGCATTTGTCCTCCATTATCAATTACCCACATAACATGTTGCATAGAAAAATTCCCACTGTTAGGATGGCATCCAACATTCTTTTACTAAAACTTTATAACCACATTAATCCATCTTATTGCTTCATCGCTCAAGGCCATTTCCTAGTTTTCACTACCAAATCAGATCAAACAATGGTAGCTGTAGAACCATTCTCAAACAACATGTTGCTTTAGTTTGGTTTGTTTGGAATTTTGCGCAAAGCTACACAAGGGCTATCTGCACTAGCCGTCCATAATTTACGGGTGAAAGACTAGAGGGAAGGCAGCTAGTCATCATCATCCACCACCAACATGTTGCAAGGCTTCTCACTAATGAATACATTGACTCATGGACTGATTTATTTCATAGATAAATCTAAATAACCATTTTTTCTAATTCTACTCCTCTCTTGTTGTCTCTTTTTGTCTTGATCTTCTGTTAAATTTTCTGTCACTTTCCTTTTTCTTTTAATGTTACTTTCATTAACAGTGTTAGTTTGAATGTGTAATATGTCAATTTTTATTATTATATTTCTATGATAAAGTATATGGATTTAGGACTAACCTAAATCTCCAAAGCTGGCCAAACCTCAAGAGATATTATTGGAATTATGGTCCAGTGATAATAATAGCTCATTTATTGTTGTGTGGGTTCTTTTGGATTATTCAGTTAAATGAGAAAAATAATGCAAATGGATGGCTGTTTTTTATTTTTGACCACAGCCTCTTCAACAGACACGATTTTAAGTAACTAATTATGGGCCTAACTTCACAAATATATCAAACAGTCACTTGTTAGTTTTTTGTATGTGTACTTTTCATATCTCTAGTACTTTGTTGAAACACAAACTCAAAATTTACTGTACTGAACTGGCTAAGTGGCTGATAGTAATAGGCAAACTGGCTAAATAATACACTAATTATTCATTAACTGACTGATAAACTTGCTGATACATTAACTCACTCTGACAGACTCAATAAATCAACCTATAATCTAATCTAATCTTGTCTATCATGTGTTTTATATTGTTCAAGTTGTTTCATAAACTTTTAAGAAAATTCTGGTCATTAAGCCACACATTATCATTTTATGATAAAACCTTTCTCTAGCCAAAATTGATACAAACATGTGAATAAAAATACAAAGCCTACAACAATATTAAGACTATAAATTTCCAATTCTAAATGTTTCCCAGTGAGAGCTCTTTGCAGTAGTTTGAAAATATTAATTTGCAAAGTTATATACTTTCACACATAAAATGATATTTCAGTGTTTTAAAATTTCATTACACAACTTGGTACGTGTTTTAAATACTATCTATTACATTTTTCAATGCAGAATGTTCTTAAAACAAATATTTTAAAAAACGGTAGTTATACCCATCCCCCCTTTTTAATAGGAATTTTTTTCAAATTCTGTACATACATGTACAGTAGTAGTTTTAACTTAGAACATTAGTTGAAGAAGTATTTGAGTTCAGTTTGCTCTAGTTACCTATTGAACAAGGTCATTATACTAAAATATCACATGCACTTTCTTGTGATAAAGTTTCCTATATAGTTGAACATGCTATCTTTATCATTGACAAGTCAGGTGATATCTTGAGGGAATAACCTTCCTTATTTTATGTTGGTAATAACCAACAGAAACGTAAGTAGCACATACATCCCATGAAGAATGTCATTATTGTTTTACATATACAATGCTATGATTTCTCAGTCTTGGACATACACACATATCCTAAGAAGAATTTCATTATTGTTTCACATATATAATGCTATGTTTTCTCAGTCTTGGACATACACACACATCCTAAGAAGAATTTCATTATTGTTTCACATATATAATGCTATATTTTCTCAGTCTTGGACATACACACACACATCCTAAGAAAAATGTCATTATTGTTTCACATATATAATGCTATGTTTTCTCAGTCTTGGACATACACACACACATCCTAAGAAGAATGTCATTATGTTTGTTTGTTTTGTTTTTTTTATTTTGTACAAAGCTACACTAGGGCTATCTGCGCTAGCCATCCCTAATTTAGCAGTGTAAGACTAGAGGAAAGGCAGCTAGTTATCACCACCCACCGCCAACTCTTGGGCTACTCTTTTACCAACGAATAGTGGGACTGACCCTCACTTTATAACGCCCCCACGGCTGAAAGGGCGAGCATGTTTGGTATGAGGGAGATTCAAACCCGCGACCCTCAGATTGCGAGTCCAGCACCCTAACCACCTGGCCATGCCGGGCCCAAAATGTCATTATTGTTTCACATATACAATGCTATGTTTTCTCAGTCTTGGACATACACACACATCCTAAGAAGAATTTCATTATTGTTTCACATATATAATGCTATGTTTTCTCAGTCCTGGACATACAAACATATCTACTATTTATTTTCTGAGAGCTCTCTTCATCTTAATCTTGACTGTTTTAATGTGATTTGAATAAAAATTATTTCATTGTGATTTACATCGTTTCCTGTTTCTTTCTTTGCTTCGAACTCTGTCAAGTTCGGAGAAATTAGATTTACACCGTGATACATTTTCTACTGAAACCTCCCGTTATTCTGCGGATCCTACCCGATTACTCTTAGGGGAAATCAATACACCTTAGAATACCACATTACTATATATTTTATTAAATGTCAAAAGCCCAATACATTTGGAGTTACATTTCGAGGTTTTGAATAAAAGTGTTTTACTTTTTCATGATATTAAAAAAAAAGCTTTTATGTACATTTAATTGCAGTAACAGAATTTGATCTTATGGATTTCGAAAACGAGAAACACATAAAATTTATTAGTATTTGTTAGTAACCTGAAGCCTATGATGATATTTTTCGATACAATTTTTAGAATAATAAAAACATTGTGCGATCACCCTTTGTAAGATTGTTTGTGAATTTTTAAAAAATTCAGAATAATTGTTTGTTGTTAAGCACAAAGCTACACAGTAGGCTATCTGTGCTAAGGTAGAAGAAAAGCTTATACGTGTTCCTATTATGTTCTGTTATATTTTATCGACTTCCAGCATCATGAGTCAAGGAGAAAGAATACATATAATTTTAATGGTAAAGATAAATTTCTGAGACTACTAAATTTCATTATATGGGGAAAATTTTACTGAAGTATAATAATTCAACTTGATAAATAAAAATAAATAACTAAATACATATTCAATATAATATATTTATATATATTTTTTTATAATACACTTTGATTGTTTGCTTGAAATATTCTTTTCGTATAAGGTTATATGAGATATGACATTATCTAAGCTGTACTGGTCATATAGCCCTAACATAATTGACTTATTAATCAGTTTATATTATTTAGATTTCAGTACTTTCCTTAAAGACTTTTAATAATTTAGCCTTATATTAAAGTTATTATTGGTTTCAATATTTTCCGTCAAAATATTAGAACTCAAAGCATCTTAAATTTCAACTTTTTAATTTATTTGTAGAATGAACTGCTCGTTAGTTAAGATCAATTAAAATAATTAAGCTATTCAAGCAGATTTGGTAATCCAATGATATTTTAATATAATGAAAAATAACAATTGAAAACAGCGTGTGTTTAAAATTTTCAATTTGGAGACTATACCACTAATATTGAACATACCCACAGGATAGTGAGATAATTTATTTCAAGTAGAAATGTTTTGAAGTAAACAACAGCTGTAGTGGTATCGTGTATTTAATTACAGTTTAATACGTTCGACTTTTGGGTTGGTTGTTGTTAAGCGCAAAACTGTGCTTCGTTCACCACGGTATGGAAACCCAAATTTTAGTATCGTAAGCCTGCAGACTTACCGCTGTACCACTTGGGGACTTAATAGTTCACAGTTATTCACACTGAATAAAATAATTTCGTACTTATCAAAAACAATTTTGTCCTTTATTTGATTTATAAATGTATGTTTTTAACTCGTCCAAAATAAACGATTTTTTTTCTTGCGCGTCTAGGGTTACTTTAGAAACTCATCAACATTTGCAAGTCTTGAAAAAGTTATCTTTAATTTACCGATATATTATGTATTTTATCCATAAGAGATAAAATCTCTTGGGGCGCCCCAGTGGCACAGCGATGTGTCTGCAAATTTACAACGCTAGAAACCGGGTTTCGATATCTGTGGGCAGAGCTCAGATAGCCCATTGTGTAGCTTTGCGTTTAATTACAAAAAAAAAATTCTTTGGTTAATTATAATTTGTACTGTATTATATTATTGTATTTATGATATTTTTCCGGTGGGATAGCCGTAAGTCTGGGAACTTATAACGCAAGCATTCGGGTTTCGATTCCCCGCGGTGGACACAGCAAATAGCCCAATGTGTCTATGCTCTCTAAACCAATTAACCAAACAATAATTTAGAATTTAATTTGTATTTATAATTCTATTTGTGTTATTGTATTTATGAATAACCTCGCCTCCGGAGAGAGGGAGGGGCGAGAGTATTGCAACCAGGTCCGTGTGTGTCTGTGTTTCCGCGCGCGTATCTCGAAAACTGATAGACCAATGTACACGAAGATTTTACACATGATGGAAAGTCAGTATGGGTCAGTCGTCCCCAAATTTGGTCTGGATCACTTTGAAGCATTTTTTATAATGGAGAAACAGGGCATTTTTGGGTTAATAAAAAGTTAAGCGTGATCGGATTTGTACCAAATTTCATGGGCACCGTAAGGTTGAGACTCCTCATCACACTACAAAAAAAATGATCCGGATCGTTGATCACTCTGTATTTGAGAAGGAGTTTCTGAGTTTTCGAAGGTGAGATTTGGCGTTATCCGATATATACGCGTGCAATCTCGAAAAGGTGCGGCGGGGCGAGGGCATGCAATCTCTCTGATTACTCATGTTTAAATTGCATTGTGTTGTTTTACATATGATTTAATTTGTATTATAGTTGTGCTGGAATAAAGATCGCTTCTACCTTTAAATATACATATATATAAGCTACTGCACAAAAGTACGTTAAAGGATTTCAATACTGTTTATGTTATTTCACAACTTTGTTGTGCTAAGTGCCTGCAAATGTTTGTACAAATCTTAAGATATAATAATAACTTTTAAACGACACGGTAAGCTACATGCTGGTCTAAAACCCCTAAAGTTTCATTCCATCTCGTACAGTTTTCGCCTAAGCCTCTTAAGGTTCAAAAAGTAGAACAGTTGCTCAAAATACAACAAATTAAGACACTAGACTTCATTGAGTACCATGTTTGTCGACTTGGGTGTTCATGCTGACATGTTCCTTAGTATCATACCAGATGAGGCAACATTCCATAGTGGTGGAACAGTCAACATATATAATTTTCGAATTTGAGAAGATGAGAAGCATCATATCAATCAAAAGCATGCATGTGTGAGAAATAGCTAAAAATCGAAGTTTAATGTACTATTTCACGACGAAATACTTATGCTCCCCCACTTCTTTTTTTTTTCAACAGAAAACAATCACCTGACCCACTTGTTTAGACAAACCTAAGGAACATTTTCTTCTCACATTAGGAAATTAATGACGTTACTTGCGCGTGCTTCTTCTACCAAGAAAGGACATCACTTCATTTTGTACTTGTTGTTCGTGATGCACTGGTTCAAGTCCAAAGGAGCCGATGGATTGGCCATGCGGGACCGTAACACCGAGCGCTGCGAGGACTTTTGGAAGTGAGGGCACATGCAGACTTTGGTTTACGCTCAAGGCCAGTTTTACTTGTCGACTACACTTGCCAATCATAATCGTTTCAGGGAAATAGCGTGTACATATCATTGGTTTCCTGGATGACGACCATGTCAATAGAAGTTTATCCAGGTTAACGGAGCTAATGTTAAAGTGGTATAAAACCCGACTAAAATTAATTTCAAGGCATATCTCTATATTTTTTCTCTTAAACGTTATTAGTGTTAACTTCTGATTAAAGCAAGTTACCTACATAAATCAGAAGTTATGATTAGAATGCGTTGCTTCATCAGTTGGGTAACCCTACTGCTAGCGATATTTTCGGCCGTATACTCAACAATATCTTACGAGGTTCGGCCAGCTTAGAAGATTTGCTAATATCAAAATTGAAAATAATCTTTATGATTAAAAAATTAAAAATGTTAGAAATACATATATTTATAATATGTAACATTCTATGTACAATTACTTCTAGACATCTTATACGCCAAAGTGAGATAAAAAATAAAATAAGATTATACACGCATTTCTGTTTTCTTTATGAAAAATCTGTCAGGAGCCTAACTTACTTTAAAATGCCCGGCATGGCCAGGTGGTTAGGACGCTCAACTCGCAATCTGAGGGTCGCGGGTTTGAATCCCCATCACACCAAATATGCTCACCCTTTCAGCCGTGGGGGCGTTATGATGTGACGGTCAATCCCACTATTCGTTGGTAAAAGAGTAGCCCAAGAGTTGGCGGTGATGACTAGTT
>NW_013666185.1:208527-213795 GCF_000517525.1 Limulus polyphemus | reverse complement strand
GCGCGAAATTCAAAAAACAAACAAACAAACAGAATTCGCACACACGTTATGCGAAGGCCGGATAGTGTCTACGGATATTCTCAAGTGGATAGTTTTCAGATCTATGGTTGGGATTGATCAGAGGGGTAACTAGGTCTCATTAAGATTTTTTGCCATATTTTCCCCTCAAGTCTAATATTCAAAACTTAAAATATCATGCAATTTTGAGGGACCCTGGGAGAGCTGACCTACCCATCACTACGCCACTGGGATTGACTACGTTTGATCATAGGTTCAATCCTATCAGTTAGTCAGTTGTTTGACCAAATAAATACAAAATCGATAATATATAGATTTTCACTTGCAGAATAATATAGAAAATGAAATAAAATGCTACTATTTAAAGAAAACTTAGTGATTTGATTCTATCATAAAATATTTATGTGCTGTACCTCAGAGAACAAACTATCGAACTTTTTAAGAACACGTTTTACGTTAGTTTATTAATTTGAAAATATGCATATCAAACCTCATACACTGTATACAGTTCCTAATAAATTTCAGATTTTGCCATACCTTTTAACTGTCTGTTTCTTTTATTTGTTTCTGCAACAGCAATTTATAAGCAAATTGCAGTGTTTGTTTTTTGTTCTTTTTTTATTTTCACACAAAGCTACACGAAGGCTATCTGCGCTAGCCGTCCCTAATTTAGCAGTGTAGAACTAGAGGGAAGGCAGCTAGTCATTAATGTTGATTAATAAGTTACTTTATACCTTTAAAAATATGAACATTTTCGGAACTCATATACTCAACTTCATTAATGGCTGAATACACTACTAAGCTAACTTTTTTTTATTAGGTACTGTATATTACTTTGCATTTGGATTTGAAGTTTTCACAACCAGAACTATAAGTGTTCAAAAAAGAAACTTTTAACGTTAATGCGGGAATATTCGTCGTTTGATAAAATATTCTTTAGTCAACCGAATTTATCGGGAATGGTGTGAAGACTGCACGTTATGCAACCCACTGGGTACGAGAGTTATATTTTTCTTATAAAAATTGGGATCAAAATAGCTTCAATAAACTTCAAGTAAGCAACCTGAAACTGCAGGGGCTTTATATTAAAATAAGATGTAGTAAAAATGACCGAGTTTTTGCATTAGGAAGATACAAGTTGTTCTATCGTAATTATTCGTGCTTTCTCTTATTAATTCTCAAATTCAAGACGATTGAATTAAATTTTTCTACGAACACTACATAACTGTTCAATCAATTGCATTCTTAAGATTCATTAACTAATCACATCTTCTACCAACTGGTTCCAATATGGATTTTGAGCAATATAGATCCATCAAAGCCATAATTTTTGAAACCCTGTTATTGTTTAGGTAGTTTACTTGTTCTTTTAGAGCAGCCAAAATAAATACAAGATAAACAAAAATGATACATTTTGTAAACACGTTGTAAATATATTAATGACTCTAAAGTATTTAATGTTTATTAATTCGCAAGTATATATTAGGATGTGTGGTTTTGACCTCCCGGTGTTGGACATGATAAGACCAAAAATAAAAAGCAATATCTCTCTTTTTCTTTGTATATGTATATCATCACACACATACAGGTTTTAGCCCGTGGATACAAATATAAGAACACAACATTTTATCTCTGATAATCTATACCTTCTTTATTTCATTTTACGGGTTTCGCGTCTACAAATATCACTAAAAATGCCTTAGTACACAATATCTAACGTGAACCTATAAAACAGTTTTTAATCAACTTAATATCTAATCAGAAATAACACCAATTAAACACAAATATAATAAATAGATTAAAATATAAATTAATTTAAGCTTATAAAATATACTTTCTCTTCTTCCCATTTCATCATTTCTTATTATAATGTTTCTTATGAATCGATTTTATAGATTCTCTTAATTACAATTACACTTTCTAGTAGTATTATACAAAACAGTTTATTTTCACAATTCTTAACAATTTAATTAAAATACGTCTTACTCACTTTACTGCCCTCTATATAATTCCTAGTAATTCTTGCAATCGTTACATAATTCAAACTAACGTTACTCAACTACTATTACGTCTGCCCTCGTACCTCTAACACTTTAAAGAAGCGCCAAATATTTATAAATAAATTTCGAAAAATAATATTTTATATTGCATGCCCAAAAAGGGAACACATATAAATAAATACATTTTTGCTATTTAGAAATATTTCTATATATCCAAATTGTATGAGAATTAACCTGTTGAGGTTTTACAATATACTGGACTGGACAGTTAGGATACTGTTTACTGTAGAGGTTATAATTTGACACTATTGTGTCTAATTAAAAGGAAATGGCAATTGAAGATTTGAATCTCTATTTTCACACAGGTCGAGCTTATTCTAACCCATAACTATAGATTTAGAGCAGATATAATTTTTTATCGTTACACCTTGAAATAGTTTTAAATCCATAATACTCGAACAAATATTTCGGGAGTGATTCATGCCGTACTGTGTTAATGTACAATTTTCGAGAGGTTCGAACAATGGTTTTCGGCACGTATTGTTCATAGTTAAGTGTAGTACTGTGATATATTTGAAACGTATCTCAATGAGAATAAGTTCCAGCCAGGACTGTCTTTTTCTATTACCAGATACGTATTGAAAGATGGTGACTAGCAAATAAATACATATTCATTTTTGTTTTACTAACAGAATAAAAGACTTGCCGAGTCGTACGTAGACCTTCTTCACTAACAAAATTATAATAGTCAATATAATACTTGTTTAACGTTGTACAGTACCTGATAAATATACTTCCTAAACGCGATACTTTTGAAAATTTGTATTCCCGTAAGCTGAAGCATTTTCGATTTCATATTGTATAATGTTTTATTTAAATACTTTAGTTATTTTAGCATTAATAGATTTATTATTTTACAAGTTGCCTATCCACGAAATCACCTCCTCTGCTTTCATGTAGTGCATATACTAAGTCAGAAGAAATGTGGGCAATGAATAGAGAGAGAGTTTGGGAAACGTTTTTGCATCTGTACACATTTTCATATGCGGCATAGTTGAGACACATACATACAAAACACACTATTTGTGTCCGTCTGTCCATCAACCTGCCTCTTTGTGTGGATTGTTTTTTTTTATGTGTGTTCACGGCGTATCATGTGGTTGGTGGAATTAAATTTATGTGAGGATTAGCTTGATATGTCCATGCACTCTTCACCACCGTGGTACACCAATAAAGTTAACCTTCAAGTAAACGACGCATAATTAAACATTTATTTCGTTAATCAAAGTATTTTCAACGTTGGATCAAATCGACAAATATCCAAAAGTTCATAATGTATAGGTTGAAACTGACAACAGGCTGCATGTGACTAACCCAGACGGCTAGACAAGCGATGGAAGAGCCAGTGGAGGTCAGACAGAAACTTCAGTAGGTTACATCATGCACGTGCATGCAGCTGTTACGAAACACTAAGTTCACGATAGCTGTCTGTGTACGGAAAAAATCTACTTGTACATAATTATGTATATGTATGTATCGTCTACCAACAAAAGTACCTACTGTCATTAACAACGAACTCTCAAAAGTACACTTACAAGTGTTTTACGAAGCTATACCGACTAGCGGTATAAGTGGAATCACGAAACTCTACCCTTTATCAGAATTTGAAAAACGAAACATTAGTGATTCATGAAAGATGTTATCGGAAGATATTTTCCCAATAGCTACATACATCTCACCAAAAGTACACTGTCTACGTAAAAACCTTCAACAGCTATAAGATTATTTTGCTGTTTATGAATACAACGTAAAGCTGTCAGAATATAAATGTCTGTTACGTTGGAAAATATCTTCAGTTTTTTTTTATATGCAAAATTTATTATGGCTGCTAGATTTTCTGGACAGATTAAAGAAAAGTGCTGTGTCTTCACATCATAGTGAAGCCTGCATTTGTCGAGAGCTTTACTTTTTCGGTGCATTCAACGAAATATTTTACTCTGTGCTATAATATGTTTTTATCACGGTGTTGGGTCATTTAAGTTCCAGTGAAAGTGACTTCTTTACTATGGAGACATTATGTTGGGTCATTTAAGTTCCAGTGAAAAGTGACTTCTTTACTATGGAGACATTATGTTGGGTCATTTAAGTTCCAGTGGAAAGTGACTTCTTTACTATGGAGACATTGTGTTGGGTCATTTAAGTTCCAGTGGAAAGTGACTTCTTTACTATGGAGACATTATGTTGGGTCATTTAAGCTCCTGTGGAAAGTGACGTCTTTACTATGGACATGCTGTATTGGGTCACTTGGATCGCAGTGTAAGTTAACTTCATTGTTATATACAGTTTGTGAGTGGCCATTTATTTTGGGGTACATATTTTGTCAGTTTTGCATTATTTTCGTATAAAATTAGTTTGTTTGCTGTTAGAGGTTCAAGGAATTTCAACTTCTTAATATGAATAACTACTGCTAGACCAATGTCTCCATAGTAAAGAAGTCACTTTCCACTGGAACTTAAATGACCCAACATAATGTCTCCATAGTAAAGAGGTCACTATCCACAGAAGCTTAAATGACCCTAACATAATGTCTCCGTGCTAAGAATATTAATTTTCTACACTGGAAATAGGTCTAACACATTGCGTCCCATGTAAAGTAGTTAATATAAACTGTAATGTAACTGACATAATATAATGTGTCTATAGTGACGATGGGGTGCGCTAGCTTCATAGCTTTGTTAACCATTGCGTTATTCTACCACCTTTTCACATAATATTAATTATAGTATTCTCATCTAGTTTCGTCTTCTTTAACTAGTGTTAGAATTGTCCATAGTTTCATATGATAGACATCTTCTGGATGTCACCATCTGTGCATATTAAAGAAAAAACATAATGTGTCAATAGTAAACACGATGCTATACACTTGAATTTATGTAACTTAACATCATATGTTCATTCTTAGACGTTAGTTTGAACTAAAATTTAATTGACCAAACAAAATATATACATAAAAAAAAAGTTATTGTTCTAGACTGTATCTTAACTGAAATAATATAGTGTGTGCTTAGAAAAAGATGTATTTTTACGCTGGAACATAACAGACCTAAAAAATATATCCATAGTAAAACGTTACTTTCGCTGGAATTCATCTGTCCATACTTAGACGTTAATTCAAACTGGAAACTATTTAAATTAACAAAGTACATGAAAATTAACTGACGTTTGTTTGTTTGAAATTAAGCACAAAGCT
>NW_013666185.1:198842-207817 GCF_000517525.1 Limulus polyphemus | reverse complement strand
CTGCAGACATACTGATGTGCCACTGTGGGGGGGCGGGGGGCGGGGCGGGGGGCGCTAACTGACCTAACATAACATGTTCATAATTAAGACGATGCTTTATATTAGACCTTAACTACCTAACATAAAGTGTCTATATAATGTGTCAATTGTAAACACCGTACTTTAAGCTAAAAGTTAACTGATCTAACATAACATGTTCATTGTAAAGACGACACCGTACACTGGAATTTAACTGACCTCACATAAAAATTTAAAACAGTTAAAATGGAATAGAAAAAATAATACAGTAAAACTAAGTTTCGCAGTATCATCAGGAGCTTTACACAAGTGAACACAGCATATTATCTACAACTAATGGTGACGTCATGAACATAACCTTTGACCTTAACATAAATGTAAACGTACTCCTTGCATCTTATTTAATATAGATCTGTTTTGTTTTATTAAAATAACTTCTCTTATTTCACGTTTGTTAATATTAGGTTCACGGCATATAATATGAACAATATTATTTTCATGCGATGTTGTGTATCTTCAAAATGTTGGAAGACGTATGATGGAGCACGTTTATGTTCTGATATTTTTGTATTTAAATTTCTTTCGGTTAAAAAAATTTTTAATAAGAAAAACGTTTCAATGCAACACTAAAAAATAGAATTAAAAGCAACTATAGTTGAGAAAGAAGTAGTTAATAGTGTAGGATGTACGGATTGTCATAGTATTTATAGAGGTGAGGCCGGAAGGAAGTAAAGTACAAGAATAGCGGAACATGAGCGTGGTCCTTCACATGTCTACCAACATTTTAAAGATACACAACATCGCAGTGAAAAAAATAAAACAGTTAAAATTATTTGCTGTGAACCTAAAGGTAATAAACGTAAAATAAAAAGAAAGATATTTTAATAACACAGAACAAACCTATAATAAATAAAATGCAAATAGTAGGTGTATGTTTATGTTAAGGTAAAAGTTATGTTCACGACGTCACAAGTAGGTTTAATTAATATGTTGTGTTCACTTGTGTAAAGTTCCTGATGATGCCACGCCAACGGTAACAAAACGTACTTTCACTGTAATTTTTCTGTCCCGTTTGAGCCGTTTTTAATTTTCGAAGCTTGTGGCATACCTCCAGCACTTCTTAACTTCGCATAATATGTTCATCGTTAAAACAACGATATATTCCACGTTAACTTAACTCACCTAACAAAATATGTACGTGGTAAATGCGTTAATTTATATATTGGAACTTAAATTTCCTCACATAATGCTTTCATAGCTGAAACGATGTTTTACTTTGGAACTTAACTAACTTCTCTTAGATAATCTGTCGTTTGTAAAAACGTTAGTTTATGCTGAAATTTAGCTAACCTAACACCATGTATCCAAAGTAAGAAGTTACATTCACTGGAATATAACTCACCTGACAAGACAATGTTTTTTACATTTGAACTTAATTGAACTACCTAATAAATTATGTCCAAAGTTAAGCTACCATTTTACTCTGACATTTAACATTAACTTAGCAGTACTATGTACATAGTAACTACGTTATTTTACACTGGAACTTGTCATTAGCCAAAATTAATTTCTCCAGAGTAAAGAAGTAACTTTACGTTGAAACGTAAGTGACCTAAAATACAGTGTCTAAAGTAAAGACGTTTCTCTACCATGAAACTTAAGTGACATATCAGAATATGTCCATGTTAAAGACATTGCAGTAGAACTTGACACTGTCCTAATATAATGTTTTCGTATTAAAGATGTTGCTTTACATTGTAAATTAATTGACCTAATATCATCTGTCTATAATAGAGACGATAATTTACAATGAAACTTAAGTGTTTGTTTGTTTGTAATTAAGCAGAAAGCTACACAATGGGCTATCTGTGCTCTGCCCATCACGGGTATCGAAACCCGGTTTCTAGCGTTGTAAGTCCGCAGACATACCGCTGTGCCACTGGGGGGGCTAAACTTAAGTGACCTAACATAGTGTATCCACAGTAAAGACGTTTCTTTACACTGGAATTTAACAATAACCTAACAAAATATGTACGTAAATAAAACGCTACTCTACACTAGAACTTAACATAATGTGACCAAAGTAAAACTTTAGTACAACTTTCATAACAAAATATTATTGTAAGCTGTATTTCTAATGTTGTAGTTTGTATGCTAGCTAGAGGGAGGTGTGGGTTTTTAATGGTGAAGTTAAGATAGGCCTAGAAATTTCCTATTTGACGTCATAGTTTTTCTTGTGAAATCGAAGCTGGATTATAAATACGGGGCAATTGTAAAGATTTTTTCAAGAATAAAGAAGAGTGAATCAGTCAATATATTGGGTATTATGGTTACTTTGTGCAAATAAATTAATTTGATTTTACTTTAGTCCAGAGAGGGAGCACACATAGCTTCGTTGCTTTGCGTCATGAAACTCTAAACAACTAACAACATGTTAGTGAGTTTTGAACATTATTTGTAATGTAGGCCTACAACAATTTACGACAGCGTGCAAGTGTTCTAGACTGTAGAAATGTAAAATGAAGAAACAAACTAATTTGTTATAGTTTTATGGATTGGACTTTGAATTATTTTCACTGCAAAAATTTAAAAAAAAACCACCAACGATACGACAATGGTGTCGGAAGTGGGATATTATTTTGATGAAAATAGCAGTGGAATTTTGAATATGTTTCAAATAAAACTTCAACTGTTCAAGATGATAACCACGATGTCATGTAGTGATATTCACGAGCTACTTGAAATGATGAAATCATTAAGACAATATCAAGACAAACGAATGAGAAATTTAGAGGAATAAGAGATACAATTTAAATGATACAAAGAAGAACGTGATAGGAAATTAAACGAAGACCAGAAAGAACTGAACTGGAAATGTGAAGAAAAATAGAAAATTAAAAGATCAAAAAACAATTTATAAAAAAAATCTAAAGATATCCAACAACTTAACAGGAATTCCAGAGATGAGTTAAAAGAAATATATGTATATTTAAAGAAGAATTAAAATCAAAAGTAAATCAGATGAAGAGAAATTTAGGAAGCTATATGGGACAGACAGAGAGATTATATCAATAAAATTGAAGTATGGCAAGTATTGGAGTACAATAGAATGAATTCAAAAGTGAAGTAAAGGAAGAGCGACATTGAAGAAAATGAAAAAGTCAACAGTAAGAGGATAAAACTTCTGGAAAATTAATTACTTAATGTCAAGATTAACCCAATCACACCTATTTCTGCATCAGGTCTGAAGTTCCAACCTCGGGTGCCATCTGCTATACAAATGGAATAGGGAGCTGCTGTGCCACCTGTTACTAAAGGATCTTCCTGGACAACTACAACCAAGACATTACCAAAATTTAGCTGGTCAGTTTAACATTGACCAACAGACTATGATGGAAAGGTACCAGGGAAGTCACACTAGGCTCAGTTTGAAATCATTTCCAGATTCACTTGATGGAATAGTGAACAACGAGCCATACATCTTGTTACCCATTCAATGAACCAGCTTTGACGACATTAAGTGATCTTCTAGCTGAGAGCCATAGCAATTATTAAGCCTTTGTAACAAACTTATCCAACATATTTGGCGTGTTGCACCAGAAAGAAGTATCCAGAGCAAAGTTCAAGACCAGATACAGATGAAAGAAGAGACCTTAGCTGAACTTGTAGAAGATTTGGAAAGACTTGTTAAATTATCTAACCCAGGTGGATTCAATGGCACATGACTAATTTGTAGGCGCTATAACCGACAAAGATATGAGTATCAGGCTGAAGCACAGTAGATGTTCATCCTTAAAGGAATCTCTGTTGTTGGCAATGGAACTATAATCCATTAAATTGGCATATAATCAACTAAGGACTCGAAATTATGAGATTGTCAGATAAAGTAGTGTTGAAACATTAAATTCTTCTAACAACATTATAGAAGAACCAAAAGGGCCAGTAAAACGACTAGTGAGACAGAGTGGAGGAAATAAACCACAAAACAATAAATGTTTCAAGTGTAACTTGAAATGACATTCTGGCAAGAACTGCAGACAAGATTTTGTGAGGAATAAGAACTCCTCCCAAAGGATACCAGAAAAGGGGAGGAACTGTTATGGTCGCGGTAAACCTGGCAATTACAGCCGAAACTATAAAGAATCAATAGTTGTTAAAACGTCAAGGAGATAATATCCCCAGAATGAGGCTTCAAGCCCATCCAGATTGATGAAACAACCAAGGGCTAAACAACCATTGTAAAACAGAAATTAGCTGGATTTACGTGATAAAGTCAGCTGGGAATATATTCCATCTGCCCGAAATGAAATAAGAAGTTCATTGCTTAAATAAATTAATCCAAGAATTCACAGGTTTATTGAATGGAAGATTTGTAGTATGTTAATCAATAATGGCTCTACAGCTACAATAGTTTGGTCCGATTTTGTAATGAAAGGTGGGTAACTGCCTCCAGATATGAAAAAAAAATGTAATGATGTGAACAGCAAGAGGACATAAGGTTCAAACAAGAGGAAAATTAGAAGTTATCATTACTGTAGGGTATGGGTAATTTATATCTGAAAAGAGGTACATATTCAGAATTGACTACGTATGAAGACATGGATGCAAGGCTAAGCTAGCTTCAAATAGCTTCACAATTTATGACCAAAAAATCCCTGTGCACTACATTGCAATCACTACATTCAGAAATTGAGCTTCTGTTGTCAACCAGGAAATCAGTCATTGTATCATCAAGAACTGAAGTACTCATACGAAGACTTGTTAAAAATAAATTTACATTTAGTAACTAGGCTGTAATAGAACCAAACACTCCAGTACGTGCCCTGGTGGATTAATGTTTGCTAGAACTCTTCTGGACCTGAAGAATAAATACGTCACCATTAGGGCCATGAATACAATAAATCATAAGATTCGAGTAAAATATGGATGGGACACTGCAAGGGGTGAAGCTGTACAGGTAGTACTTGTACATCAAAGAATATCAAAAGTAGTCACCTTTGAGGAAAGATGTTAGAAGTACAATGCCAAAATCTTACACAAGAAAGCTTAACATCTCACTTAAAAGACTTGTATGACTGTGTGAGGTAAGAGAATTTCTTGGTCTGTGCTCTTACTATCGTTGTTTTGTTTTTAGATCCCTCTTTGATATAGTTTGTCCTCTACAAATTACTCATAAGGCCAAACAAGTTTTGTTGGGCTACCGATTGTGAACAAGCATTCAACAAACTGAAGAAAGAATTGATCAATACCCTGATGATTTCATATTCAATTCTAGAAGATCCACTCATTTTAGATTCAGATGACAGTGTTTTCCAATGGGAGCAGTTATGTCACGAATATGACAATGAAAAGAACACGAGATTATCCACTATAGCAAGGAATTGAATGCTGCAGAAAGGAAGTGTTGTACATTGAAAGGAGCTACTAAATGTTGTTCAAGCCCTGAGTCACTTCCAATCAATCATTATCTATACTGACAAACATTTATGCTCTGGACAGATAAAGTGGCTAACAGTCATTCAGGATAGTGTTACACAGAACAGACGAGATATTAAGGAACACTATCGATGATGTACACGACTTTATCCAAGCTAGTGATAGAATGAAAAGTCGCTATAATGTTATTGCTGATGAGGCTAGATTCCATCGAAGTGACATGGTAATGCTGTATACAATCTCTGCCTCAAGAAAGGACGAACTCCAAAGTTAAGCAGGTGCTGGAAGGAGCCACATGTTGTACTGAGAAGAATCAATGACGTGGTTTAAAAAATACGGAAGAATAGGCGACCCAAGCCAAAGGTTATCCATCGTGAACATTTTTGGAAGTATGTCAGTGAAAGATCAAATAATTGAGAAACTCCAAAGAAGAACGTGCCAGCAGAAACTCAACCTACCGAGGAGCCTGGAATTCTTGTCGAGACTACTTCTAGAGGACCATCAAGTTTTTGTGCCGCCAAAAGACGAACTCGCCTACTGGCAGTACAGCCAGTGAAA
Source organism: Limulus polyphemus (assembly GCF_000517525.1). Taxonomy (NCBI): domain Eukaryota; kingdom Metazoa; phylum Arthropoda; class Merostomata; order Xiphosura; family Limulidae; genus Limulus; species Limulus polyphemus. Next base: position 201,805 of record NW_013666185.1, on the reverse strand, counting down.
ACAAATGACAAGACACCTTCCTATTTATATACCATGGGCCTCGAAACAGAAAACCACCAAAAAGACTTGGTGAATGGAGCATTTTGATGTAGTATTTTATTTTTGTATTAGATTTTTTATAAGACTTCACAATACAAGAAGGGGTAGTGTTGTAAACTATATCTTTAACATAGCAATTTGTTTAGATAAAGGGAGCTGGGGGTTTTAAGTTATAACATACAAAATATATTAGTTGATTTGATTTTGTGTTAGTTCTAGAATGTTAGGGAAGGTTGAAAGTAATTTGTAACGCGGGCCTACAAAATGTACGATAGTCTACAAGTGTTCAAGCTTGTAGAAACGTAAAAGAAAAAAAATTAATTAATTTATTATAGTTTAAATGAATTAGACTTTGAGTTATGTTCACCAAATAATTTAAAAAGGCCTGACAATGAAAAAAGAACGGCATAACAACATGTACATGTTAAAGGCGTTAATTTTTTACATTAGAACTTAACTGACCTATCTAACAAATTTTGTTTAAAAAAAGACGTTACTATACACATTTATTTATCATTGACCTTTCAGAATATGTACATTGTAAAGACGATACTTTACACTGAAACCTAAGGTAATGTGTTCATTGATAAAACGGTGCTTTACATTGGAATGTAACTGGCATACATTTTTACATAACAAATACGTTACTCTACTCTGGAATTTAACTGACCTAACAAATTGTATATATGATAAAGATTTTACTTTACACTGGAACCTAAGGTAATGTTTTCATTGATAATACGGTGCTTTACATTGGAATGTAACTGGCATACATTTTTACATAACAAATACGTTACCCTACTCTGAAATTTAACTGACCTAACAAATTGTATACATGATAAAGATTTTACTTTACACTGGAATCTAATTACCATAACATAATGTGTCCAAATTAATACATTACTTTTACTGGAATTTAGCTGACGTAACAACATGGCAAAGACGTAACTTTACATTCGAACTTAACCTAACACAATATGAACTTAGTAAAAACGATAATATACGAATATAATTGACCCAACAAGATGTGTCTATAGTAAAGACGTTTCTTTACATTGAAACTTAATTAATGTAACATAATGTGTCTAATGTAAGACGTTACTTTCTCTGGAATTCATTTTATCTACATAACATGCATATGATAAAGACATTACATTTTTACATTGTAACTACACTGACTTGACATAATATGTCCGTAGTTAATTTTGTGCATTGAAACATAACTGATCTAACATAATATGTCATAGTTAAAACGATATTTTACACTAGAACATAACTGATCTAACAAAATATGTTCAAATTGAAGATTTACTTTACACTGGAACATGACACTGATCTAACATAATGTGCCTGCAGTAAAGACGTTACTCTACACTGGACCTTGAATCTGAACCTAACGTAATGTGTCACTAGTAAAGACTTAACTTTATACTGAACTAACATAATAAGTCCAAAGTAAAGACGATACTTTACACAAGAACCCCATTATGGTGTGTTAATATAAACACAGTACTTTACACTATAACTTAAATCATCTGATACAATATGTCAATCGTAAAAAGGATACTTTACATTGAAACTTGACCTAACAAAACATGTATATGGTACAGATGTTAAGTTTTTACATCGGAATTTAATTGACTTAACAAAATGCTTCCAAAATAGAAGCATTACTTTACAATAGAACATAACTGGCATATTTCAATATGTCCATATTAAACCAGATACTTTATACTATATATAGTAAAGACAATACTTTACACGAGAACTTGGTTGATTTAACACAACATGTTCATTGTTAAAACGGTGCTTTACATGGAAACTTAACTGCCTTAACAGAATGTGTATAGGAAAACATTACTGTATGCTGGAACTTAAATTACCTAATGAAAGGTGTCCATAGTAAAAACATTAGCTTATACTGAAACTTAAAAGACCTAACAAAGTATGTACATATGTACATTACCCATTCAACCCGTTTCAAAACATTATTAGTATCAAAGTGGGTTCCTCGTCATCGAAAAAGTATGTACATAGTAAAGTTTTTAATATTTACCCTGGAAGTACACTGACGAAACATAATGTATCCATTGTAAAGTAACTTATCATTATATACATGTTTTTGTGGGTCAGCTGAGTTCTAGTGTAAGGTAGCTCAACATTATATACTCATTTTGGTAGGTTAGCTGAGTTCTAGTGTAAAGTGGTTTATCATTATATACACATTTTGTTAGGTCAGCTAAGTTCTAGTGTAAAGTGGTTTATCATTATATACACATTTTGGTAGGTCAGCTGAGTTTTAATGTAAAGTAGCTTATAATTATATACACATTTTGGTAGGTCAGCTGAGTTTTAATGTAAAGTAGCTTATAATTATATACACATTTTGGTAGGTCTAGCTGAGTTTTAATGTAAAGTAGTTTAACACTATATAAAGTAGCTTAATTTATAATTATAATTTGGTAGGTCAACTGAGTTTTTAGTGTGAAGTATTTTAATATTATATATTCATTTTGCTAGATCAACTGAGTTCTGGTGTAAAAAATAGCTTATCATTATATACACATTTGGTAGGTCAGCCGAGTTTCTAGTGTAAAGTAGCTTATCATTATATACACATTTTGCTAGGTCAACAGAGTTTCTAGTGTAAAGTAGTTTAACATCACATGAACATTTTTTTGCAGATCATCTGAGTTCTAGTGTAAAGTAACTTAATTTGTATACTAAGGTTTTCTGAATCACCGAATTTCTAGCTAAAAGTAATTTCCTTGTCATATACAAAACCTTTTAGTAATATGAATGCATACTAAAATAAATTATCGATATGAAGAAACATCCTTTTGTAAAACAAATTATTTCTTTTTACATGTGTTTTGAAATTGCAATGTAAGGATACTTCATATAAGCTACATAAAAAGATATCT
>NW_013666185.1:186758-197842 GCF_000517525.1 Limulus polyphemus | reverse complement strand
TATATATATATATATATATATATATATAATGATACACTGTTTTATTCTTTCAGTTTACCAAAAGTCTGTCTTTATATTATATTATAATAGTGAAGTTACTCTAAATTGGTAACTAGCTGGCTTAAGAAAGTTTATAAGTAAAGTAGTTGTTTTACCTTACTGTGTAAGTGATAGAGATATTAATGTATATATATATGTGTCTAGCTGGCTTAAGGAAGTTTGTAAGTAAAGTAGTTGTTTTACCTTACTGTGCAAGTGGCAGAGATATTAGTGTATATATATGTGTCTAGCTGGCTTAAGGAAGTTTATAAGTAAAGCAGTTGTTTTACCTTACTGTGTAAGTGATAGAGATATTAATGTATATATATGTGTCTAGCTGGCTTAAGGAAGTTTGTAAGTAAAGTAGTTTTTTTACCTTACTGTGCAAGTGACAGAGATATTAGTGTATATATATGTGTCTAGCTGGCTTAAGGAAGCTTATAAGTGAAGTAGTTGTTCTACCTTACAATGTAGGTGATAGAGATATTAGTGTGTCTATGTGTTTAAGCCGTTATGTTACAACGTGATCTAGATGAACTAACGAAATTAAACACTAAAGTCATGTTTGCATGTAGAGTTATGTGTAGTGATAAAATATTTAGATACACTATTGAACTAGGTATTATAGCTATTGATGTTTAGCTATTTAAGGTCTATATGTGAGGTAGAAATGAGTTTGAAAATAACGGAGCCAAATAATAATTAAAACATACCACAGATGTTTCTTCATGAATGTCATAACTTGTAGTACTTCTGTTGATATTATCCTGTTTCGTATAAGTAGTAGATATTGTACTTGTAGTACTTCTGTTGATATTATCCTGTTTCGTATAAGTAGTAGATATTGTACTTGTAGTACTTCTGTTGATATTATCCTGTTTCGTATAAGTAGTAGATATTGTACTTGTAGTACTTCTGTTGATATTATCCTGTTTCGTATAAGTAGTAGATATTGTCATTATTCTAAACGATTTCCCATGGAAAATGATAAGAAATCTGTTTAGATATGATGGTATTGTAAAAGGCGATGAAAGCACACAAAACTTCATATTTTATGAAACTATCAGTTTTCACGAGCACAAGTACTTAGATTTTCACAATATATTCTTTAAGCATAAAAAATAAATACTCTGCTTTCTTTAGTACAGAAAACATTTTTGTCTTATCCAACTTAAACGTTTGGAAACAAGTCCAATAGTTTTTAATATTTAAATAAAATGGGAAACTTACAATTACTTCTTCATTTGAAAAAAAAAAAGAGTTGTTAAATAGGAACCTATGCAAGATTACATTAATGTTTAAAGGCATTTTTTTCTCATTGAGTTTACACAGAAAAATTAAATATTTATCTATGAAATTTTTTTTTTGGTTTTGTTTTTGTAAACAAATTTGAAGTTAGTAAAAAGAATTACAATGCTATATTTTTAAGCGATAGAGGGCGTATAAAGTTTCTTGTTTCAAGACAGTGTTACCCAAGAAGTTTTACTGGATTTAAAAATTGTTTCCTTTACTTTAGTTTATCTATATTTCTATAATCATCAAAGATGAAATGGAAAATTTAAAGTAGCTTAAGGAGCTAGAAACCCGTAGAAAACTTGCAATATTTGAAGTATAATGAAATGGAAAGTCCGTCAACAGGTAAACAGTAAGTTTCAGACTTAAAATGTTAAGCATCCAGGGTTCGAGTCTCGTGGTAGAGAGAGAGAGATAGCAGATAGCCCATTGTGAAGTTTTGCGATAAAAAAACGACAAAAACAACAAATAATGGGAAATAATAAATCATTAAGTATTAGTGATGCTTATTTTAAAACGTTTAAGCAGTAACTGAGCCATATATATTAACGCAAACGTCGTCAGTCTTAGATAATTTTTGATTAAACATGTTACTTGCTTCTTTAATTTTACATAATTTAGTATAAAGTGAATTACACGTTTCAGGGTATCCTACCCGCTAGTTGTATAAGTAGCAAAACCAGTAAAACAAAGAAATAATGCATATATATATATATATATTATACATTGCTGTTATTAGCGTTTCATTACGTAACATTTTAAATGTCTGTTTCTTAAAACGTCGAACAGATGCTAGGTGTCGATCACGTTTTTGTGAAGAAGCAACAAGTATACTGAAAAACTGGGCATTCCGGACGATGCCCTTCAGGAACTACTATGCAGATTTTGCTGATGAGAAAAACAAGTCCTTATCTCCAGTTTATTTACTTATTGTAGAGCAACGTCCGATGAACCAGTTTACTTTTTAAGTATGTGTGTTTGGTAAAAGTTTGAGAGATTATTTTTTATCTGTTTTTTAATTCCTATCGGTTTTTCAAGCAGGATAATATATATATATACGATTTTATCACATTATATTCCATAAATGCGTCTTTTTCAAAATCAAATATTAAATGTTGCACTCACGAATCAGCCTGAAAAAAGGGCTGAATTTCATAATACTGGTGAATGTTTTAGAAGAACATAAAAGCTCTTAGTGACCAATAAAACTACATATACCATTAAGCTCTTAAACGAATAGTCAGCTTCCATCTTCACCGTTAAACAATTATAGCAAGCTAGGTATTACTTTTAAATTCAGTCAGATTTGAAACAAATATAGAAAATATTGAAACTATCGTCAGCCTAATCTTTAACTCCTCTTCCCCCATTTTTCTTGTTTTCCTTCATCTACAGATTATCATAGTTTGAAACAAATATAGAAAATATTGAAACTATCGTCAGCCTAATCTTTAACTCCTCTTCCCCCATTTTTCTTGTTTTCCTTCATCTACAGATTATCATAGTTTATACGACACTAAAAGAAAAGTAATTTTATCTCAGCATTCCTTATATCATCTTTTCAAACCCCTTTAACCTAACTCTGAATAATTCCACTTTCTTTTGAGGGTGACATAAATTCTCAACAGTTATTCCACGTTCTAAAGATCTTCGCCTTATATTTACACTTTCTACTTACATGCGCACCTAAAATGTAGGTTGAGTAATATTTTACAGTTACATAATGCATGACACATCATACAGTGGCTGTAAAATACAATTGGAATAAATAAATTATTTATAAACACTTCAAGAAATGAGTGTGCAAATTTAAGTTTTTATAATAAGAGCACTGATGATTTGAATATTAATAAAATTTGTTAGTTTCAACACTTTAAAACTGGAATTTTATGATAAAAACGTAATATTTCTATTGTTCTCGACATAAAATTAACTTAAACATACTCACATATGTACGTAGTGAGAGTATCCATACAATAGGGACACTTCAAGTATTACAGAGTCTTGTTCTAGTTGTTATTGTATAAATATATATATATATATATATATACAAATCGACTGCAGAATAGCAAACGTTTATAACAGGGTTTATATGGTTTGAATGAGTAAATTATTTATAAATATATACCTCTATGTGTAGAGTTCTGGAGTTTGTCGTCGAAAATGTTCACCAGCATTCTTTTTAACATGTCTAATACATTGAATCTAATACACGGCCGTGTATAATAAAGAGATTTAAAAAGAATAGTAACGCAAATGTTAATTCCTGACCTCGACGGAAATTCACCTTTAAATGAAATTCGTAAAAACTATCCTAAATAAAAAGCCTCTCAGTGGCTCAGCGGCAAATCTGCAGGTAGACGCCACTAAAAATCGGGTTTCGATAACCGTGATTGACAGAGCATAGATAGCTTATTGTGTAGCTTTGTGCTAAATAACAACGGGGAAAAACCCTAAATAAACATTTCTGAACTTTAGGCTTAGCAGTGTTTGAGTTTTCCATGCAACTTATTAAACTAACGAATATTTTATAGAAAAACTGATGAAATAAAACATTTTGAAAGGAGATTAGAGTGAAAATTAAACTCAATCAACTCACTACATAAAAAAATATCACGACTTTGAATAGAAAAGAAAAGAGCATCTTTCACAAAGAGTTAGTTTATACAGTTGGTCTTAATATTGTTTGTGAATGGTAATATTAATGTATTCCGCTGTCCATTTTGTGACTTTAAGAAAACTTTCTTATAGTGAAAGCTCTTATTTATAACAAATAAATAAAGTAAAAGATGGACTGTTTCAGAAAAAACAACATTGGGGTAAGAATTATTATGATATGTTATTTGATTGATGATTTAGGCAGCATATATATTCATGATGAAAGAAAGGTGAAAATGGTCGCCTTACACTGATAGCACAAATCCTTCGTCACTTTAACTTTCGTCTTAATGAAACCCCTTTACAGTCGAATTTTGTAATCTGTGTAAGGCAGTTAGTGCCTGTTTTCACCTTTGTTTCATTGTTATTATATATGTTGTTACTGTTAGCTCATTCTACTCATTCTACTTTTCTTTTTATATAACAAATCTGCTAGAACGGTATAGATGGCTCAAATAGTGTAGCAAACAAATCCTTATGTAACATTCTGTCTCACTAGAGAGCACCGATATGTAACACGAAGAAGAAAGAAAACTCAGTCTTCAAGAAGACCAAAATATCATACATGTTAGTCAACATGGATAAACATCGCGGCTCGCACATAACAATGTTAGCTTAGCTTGCACTAGACAAAAATAATTAGTAATAATGTAACAAAAATGTAAACTCTTCGTAATGAGTTGTACATCAACTAAGGTAAAGACGACAGTATGAACTTTATATGAGTTGTACATGAACAAAGGTAAGAACAACAGTATTAACTTTATATGAGTTGTACATCAACATATGTAAGAACAACAGTATTAACTTTATCTGAGTTGTACATCAACAAAGGTAAGAACAACAGTATTAACTTTATATGAGTTGTACATAAACAAAGGTAAGAACAACAGTATTAACTTTATATGAGTTGTACATCAACAAAGGTAAGAACAACAGTATTAACGTTATATGAGTTGTACATCAACAAAGGTAAGAACAACAGTATTAAGTTTATATGAGTTGTACATCAACAAAGGTAAGAACAACAGTATGAACTTTATTTGAGTTGTACATAAACAAAGGTAAGAACAACAGTATTAACTTTATATGAGTTGTACATCAACAAAGGTAAGAACAGCAGTATTAACGTTATATGAGTTGTACATCAGCAAAGGTAAGAACAACGGTATTAATTTATATGAGTTGTACATCAACAAAGGTAAGGACAACACTATGAACTTTATATATAATGTATAAAACTTAAGTGTAATTTATACCCATACTTTTAAGATTTGTCAACACTCGTATAAATATAACAAGTAGTAATCTATTATGTAAGGTTGTGTATATTACAATCCACAGTTAGTTCGAGCTTCCAGCTGCTTCCACATTGTAGAAGTTTATTATATCGCAACTAGCTCTTATCAGCTGTGGCTCAGATTATATGCTACGTGAGAGTTACCTCTGTCCAGAAGTTTGAAAGCAAACTTCAAAACTAGATAACTCCCTAACTTGTTTATTTTTATCATGTTGGATTAAAGGTCCTATATTAGGATAATTTGATTTTATTTATTAAAATAAATGTTTGTTATTTAACATCTATACTTTTTTATGTACAGGTTATATATACTGGAACTGTCACTTACGCAGGGATGTTATTATTTAAATCTATACCTTTTTATGTGCAGGTTATATATACTGGAGCTATCACTTACGCAGGGATGTTGTTATTTAACATCTATACTTTTTTATGTACAGGTTATATATACTGGAACTGTCACTTACGCAGGGATGTTATCATTTAAATCTATACCTTTTTAAGTACAGGTTATATATACTGGAACTGTCACTTACGCAGGGATGTTATTATTTAAATCTATACCTTTTTATGTACAGGTTATATATACTGGAACTGTCACTTACGCAGGAATGTTATTATTTGTCCACAATGTTATGACATATTTTATGTCGAACTACATGATTTTTGTTTCAGCTCTCTTACAGTTTATAATACGTTACTACGTGAAAGTTATCTCTTTAGAGGAATTTTAAAACGTTGTCAGATATTTATACCTAATCTCATAATATAAACACCCATTGTGTCTTTTGTGTTTCAATAAGAAGTGATTAATCAATCAAGTTAAAGATTGCTTACTTTCATAACATCCTACTGTATAAGATAAGTATTACATGCTCAGTGTAATTTTTTATATTAAACTATTACTCATTACAAAACATGGAAAACTAACTGAATCACTCACTCGTGTTAAGTTAATGAATATACTTGCAACACATTTGTGAAAATGAAGCTTCTAACTGGTCAAGTCGGTATACGTTTTTTTTTCTTGTTCTCTTGTGTGTTTTCTTATAGCAAAGCCACATCCGGCTATCTGCTGTGTCCACCGAGGGGGAATCGAACCGCTGATTTTAGCATTGTAAATCCGAAGACTTACCGCTGTCCCACCAGGGGACGCTCTTGTTCTCTTAAAGTGTTAAATTATTGAAGAAGGAAAAAACGAAATCTTAGCACCTGCAGAAGAGTGGTAGCAAAGTAAAATTCATTGATACAGAATAATGATGAAGTAATAGTCATAAGTCTGGAACCCCAGCGACATCATTAGTTAATTCATCGCTTCAATGTTTTGTTCAGGTATAACTGAAGGATGTGTCCATGATAACATAATCGTTAATGCTTTAATGTTATACATCTGTACTTGATAATCACTATTGATTTAGGTTCGTTATTTACATACCCATACAGTCGGCTGTGTTGTCATCTAACTTAAAACCATTTTTCAATGTTTAACAAGAAAATGATACGTCAGAATAGCCATCTTTTTGTTGCTAACAAGTCGATGAAGGGCCATAACTTCTTCCCCTAAAATCATTTAATTATACTAAACAAAAACGCATACAGTTTGTTATGCGGAAAACCAGTTGTTTCCCCCTCCTTTTTTTCTACACAATAACAAGAAAGTGTAGAACACATGCAGCTGAACTAACCTGTTTTTCTTTATTAGGATACTTGTTTGTTGAAGATATGGCAAGAGTCCAACTTCTTCGGTAATTTAGGCCGAGTCGGAAAAACACGAACGGGTCAAAGACACCATGTGAGACGTCATAACGAGTAACAACAAATGGCTCAGGTTATCACACTATTAGCACTGAGCTTCTGGCGTTGTTTATACAGACACATATTATGATAACTTCATCCAGTGAGTGTAAGAAATTCAGCAATGTCAATCCGGGACTCAGGACATTCCCCCAAACTTTCGATTCATACTTTTACCATAGTTCTGACGTGTGAAAGGAAATTCATGTGTAGGAAGTAAAAGCCTAGTTTTCATTGATATGGCTACCACGGGTTCAATGAGATTGGAGCTCACACATCCTGACAGATTTCGGCTCACGTGATCGCCCGATAACCACGACCAAATCACGGTCATTTCATCACAATGCTACCTCTACTAACATGCTGCTCTAACGTTTTTCATGCCCAACAATAACCGTATATTCACAACGTTTTCTTATTTTACAGACTCGGAGAACGTTCACTTTACAGCGCATCGCCTTCTGTGTGTTGCCTGCTTAACAACAACCAGCTCAGACGGTTAAGCGATGACCGGTCTCACCCATCAGCCGCATGAGTTCAAAGGGTTGAGCCTGTCTAGACAACACAACGAGACTGCCGACGTTGAATGGCCAGCGTGGCGGCCATTTCATCTGAAACACTGGGCTGTTTTGATTTTGCTGAACACAGACATGTTCTAATCCTACTGAGTAAGATATAAATAAGGCCAAGCAACGGAATACTAAAGAGTTTAAAACTGTGTACTTTCAGACATTTAAAGTCTAATAGACTCATAGGTATCGCAAGTTTTCAAAATAACACATAAATGTCGTATTTAATCATTGAAATTAGAGCATCACCTATTCCACTAGTTTTGCCAGAAGCAGAAACCGCACTACAGCGTTTGAGAATTCACAAGAAAGCCAACAATCCAGGGGTTGACACTTTCCATCCTTGAAGCATTGTGAAAGGTATAGATAGCTGTTTTGTTCCTGCTTGTGCACGAATGAGCTTTAACTTGTAGTTAATATATCAAAAAGAGGTGATATATGCAGTAGAAGAATAGTTATTTGAATAAAAAAAAGGACGTATTAACATTATTCACAATAGTGATTATTTTACCTTGTACCAGAAGTGTTGATTAATACATGGTTTCGAATTTCCATCTTTTTATTGTCCTACAAAATAAAAGAGTGAAGAAGAAATATTTCAGTACAATAAAATGTAATCCTAATATCAAATTCAGGTTTTTAAAAGAAGAAGATTTGCTGATATTCTCTATGTATTAGCGTTCTGAATACTTTGTTCAGTCGTTTGTGTATATATATCAAGGATATATTATATTCAGTGGCAATGGCTATTTAAATGAAAAAAATATTGAAATGTTCTGACGTTTTAAGGGAAAATAGGATACCAAATAATAGTTCATATATGCTTTTCATCTATATTATTACATACTTTTAAATCTATCAATAATACACATATTATGGAGCTCCCAGTGGTTCAGCAATATGTCTGAAAGCTTATAACGCTAAAATCAGGGTTTGGACACCGGTGGTGGGCACAGTACAGGTAGCCGATTGAGTAGTTTTACGCTTAACAACGAGCAATCCTTTCACATATCTTAGAACTTTAAGTAGCTGATTATTTTGTTTTCAAATTATCAAAACACACAAATAACACTGCTTGTAAACCAGATAAATCTATAGATTTTTGGTATCATGTTTATGTGCGTATTGAAAGTTGACTGCGAATATAATTCAATTTTATTAACTCCATATATGTACTTACTATAATTCTTGGAGTTCTCCGTTTTGATAATTATTTTTCTTATTTGCGTTACAAATCATATTCAAAAGACTATTCACATCCTCGAGTAATAATAAAACTTACTTTCTCAATGGGGTTTGTATTAGTGACATTTATTCAACTTTAAATGAAAATATGAGGTAAAATACACAATTGAATGTTTTTAAAAAGTTCAAAGGTAACATTTTGAAACCAGTGGCCTATAATTTACAAAACAATAAAAATAAATCAGGTCAGAGCCAGATTAAAATTTTTAAAACATTAAAACGCAGCGGTAGTATTTAAAATTTTAAAGCAGTAAAATACAATAGTATACCCAAAACTTTTACATCAGTAAAATACAATAGTATAATCAAAACTTTCAGAGCAGTAAAACACAGCAGCAAAATTTAGAATTTTAAAAAAGTAAAATACAGCAGCAGAATTAACATTTTTAAAATAGTAGAACACAGTATCAGAATTCAAAATTTTAAAGCAGTAAAACACAGTATCAGAATTCAAAATTTTAAAGCAGTAAAACACAGTATCAGAATTCAAGATTTTAAAGCAGTAAAACACAGCAGTATGTATTAAATATTTTAAAGCAGTACAATACAGCAGCAGAATTAAAAATATTAAAGCAGTAAAACACAATAACAAAATTAAAAATTCTAAAGCAATAAAGCACAGTGAAAAAATGAACAATTTTAAAGCAGTAAACACAGCAGCAGAATCTTAAAATAGTAGTTGATTGGTTGATTATTTTATAGCAAAGACATATTGAACTATCTGCCTTGTCAGCCGAAGGGAATCAAATCCCGAATCTTAGCGTTATAAGTCCCTAAACCTAACGCTATCCCACCAGGGGACCTTAAAATACTAGGACACAGCAATAGAGTTAAAAAGGTTTACATGATAAGCAAATAAGTAGGATGAAAACATTAAAATTGTAAAAAAATATCTCCCGGTGAGTCATCTGTAAGTTTACAAACTTACAATGTTAAAATCCGAGATTCATTCGCCCGCGATGGACAGAGCGCGTATAGCCCATTGTATAACTTTGCGCTAAAACAACAACAACAACAGCATCGGAAAAATAAAACATTTTAAAGTAGTAAATCAAATAAAGAATTAAAAATAATCGAGTGGTAAATAAAACACAGCAACAAAATTAATACTCTTAAAGTGATAGAATATAGCAGCAAAATTAATACTCTTAAAGTGATATAATATAGCAGCAAAATTAATACTCTTAAAGTGATAGAATATAGCAGCAAAATTAATACTCTTAATGTGATAGAATATAGCAGCAAAATTAATACTCTTAAAGTGATAGAATATAGCAGCAAAATTAATACTCTTAAAGTGATAGAATATAGCAGCAAAATTAATACTCTTAAAGTGATAGAATATAGCAGCAAAATTAATACTCTTAAAGTGATAGAATATAGCCAGCAAAACTAAAAAAAATTAAAATAATAAAACACAGCAACAAAATTAATACTCTTAAAGTAATAGAATATAGCAGCAAAATTAATACTCTTAAAGTGATAGAATATAGCAGCAAAACTAAAAAAATTAAGGTAATAAAACACAGCAACGGAATTAAAAACTAAGGTAATTGTTTTTTTAACTCAAAGCCATACAATAGGTTATCTGCGCTCTTTCCACCGCAGGGAATAGAACCTCGGATTTTAGAATTGTAAGTCCGGGAACTCACCGCTGATCCACCGAGGGACTTTAAAATAGTAAATCACAACAGTACAGTTAAGCATTTTAAAGTGGTAAAACACAGCAGCAGAACTAAATAATTGTAAATAGTAAAACGTTTTGGCATAAACTGCTATTATCTATAACTGCATGAGTTTTTTTTTCTTTTCATTTAGCTTAAGGCTTATGTCATTACTTATTTTTTTTTAATTTACATTATTTGATTTTATTGTATGATACTTACAAAGTTCTTGTAGACCACTAACGATATCGTAACTGAATTTAAATTATGATAAATTATGAAATTTTTATCATAAACTGTAAGATCAGTTTTTGCTTATTATTCTTTTGAAGTTTGATTAATGCTCTACCAACGCTAATTTTCTCACTTTCATCTGTTAACATTATATATATATATAAACGATTTACAAGAATAAATTATGGTAAACTGTGCTTAAAGTTTTTACTGTGTAATGGTTAGTTCATGTAATATATATATATATATATAGTCTTACAAACTATTCATACTCTACTGTACTAAAGC
>NW_013666185.1:179884-185758 GCF_000517525.1 Limulus polyphemus | reverse complement strand
ATGTAATATATATATATATATATAGCTTTCAAACATTCATACTCTACTGTCTAAAGCATTAAAAAATACTATTCGGTATAACTAAAATAATTAAATCATAACTACATGAAAATAACCAAATTTCTTAATAATTTATAACTTGTCATCTGAAACCATCATGCAGTAGTTCTCTTGATGTGAGGATTGCAATAGACTGACATTGCCAGAGTAAATACGCTACAGAACCTTCACCTTAAAACACACGTACTTGGTAACCTAGGGATAGATAGCCATTAAAAAGGAGGCAAGAAAACAGCCCTTTCTTAGGGAAGAAAAACAGGGAGTAGTGAAAGGTATTTATACTCCAAGCGAGACATGTTTCTTCTGATAACCTCTGCATCTGTTTTACACTAGGTTCCGCAGATCGGAAGGTCACATTCTGATTTTCATCGGTGAAGAAAATGTTCGTGTGTTAGGAATAATGGTGCGAATTCGCTTTGTAAGTTTTGTCGTTTCGGTGGTTGTTGACAGACAAACCATTTGTAAGAGAAAGCTTGATTATTAAATGCCTGTTTGTATATCTTTTTTTATTTTGTAAAAAATTAAAAACTTTACAACCAACTGAAACATCAGTTGTATTGTTTTAATAAAATTTATTAAGATATGCCCTTGTGAAGTTTTTGCCTGATTTTGATCTAGGCTAAGCACTTTCAGCTCAGATTATCAGAAGTTATTCTATGTACATGTCATTCCTAGGTGGTTACTAAAGAATAAAGTATAATAGGCTGTTACTAGAATATAGAGCATAATAGGATGTTACTGAAGTATAAAACATTATAGTTTGTTACTGAATTATAGAGCATAATAGTTTGTTACTGAAGTACAGAGCATAATAGTTTGGTACTGAAGTATAGATCATAATAGGTTGTTATTGAAGTACAGAGTATAATAGTTTGTTACTGAAATATAGAGCATAATAGTTTGTTACTGAAGTCAAACTATTATACTCTGTACTTCAATAACAACCTATTATGATCTATACTTCAGTACCAAACTATTATGCTCTGTTTACTGAAATATAGAGCATAATAGTTTGTTACTGAAGTACAGAGCATAATAGTTTATTACTGAAGTATAAAGCATAATAGCTTGTTACTGAAGTACAGATCATAATAGGTTGTTATTGAAGTACAGAGTATAATAGTTTGTTACTGAAGTACAGAGCATAATAGTTTGTTATTGAAGTACAGAGCATAACAGCTTGTTACTGAAGTATAGCGTATAATACGTTGTTGCTGAAGTATAGATCTTAATAGGTTGTTATTGACGTATAGATCATAATAGTTTGTTACTGAAGTACAGAGCATAATAGTTTGTTACTGAAGTACAGAGCATAATAGTTTGTTACTAAGGTATAGAGAAATGAGAATAAAGATAACTAATATAAAGAAAATCAGTAACGATTCAAAAATTTGAAATGTTACCTTGATGACTTGAGAGAAAAATACTTCCATCAGCGTTTCCTGACAATACATTTTGGAGTTACAGCTCTAGTAACTCTGACTACCTTCTTTGTATCACACAACACCAAACTGTGGAGTTTATTCGCACTTTTGTTCTGTGAGGATAGCTTAATCTTTCTCTGTGATCAGTGTTCTTTAATAATGGTGCTTGAAACTTTAGAAAAAAATATCAGTGAAGTCAAAATCCCTTTTCGTATAGTTTGGCATATTTTGTTATTATTTCTACACACGCATGCTTTAAAATGAGCAACAATATCTTTATTCGTTGACTTCTGAAGCTTATTTTCTACCGAAGTCATTGAAGGTGGACATACGCTATAGCACCACTTCTTCACGTTCACTATCATGAATAAATCCAGTATAAGCTAACTTAATACTGGCCTAACAGACTCTCAACGTATAAGCCACAATGTGCATGACGTGTATTTATTTACACAACGTTTCCGTTTTGGAAGACCGCAGTTCATCACTTAATTATTTCTGCTTTATAATATCCATGTATGAGTTAAAACCTGTTTTACTTGGGATGGGGATTGTAGCAGGTACATTAAAAAAAAAAAGGGCATGCCTGTGATTCACGTGACAACTCGCAATCTATGAGAAACCAACACATAAATCACAACCGTTGATTTATTCGAAAAGAGTTGATGTGAATGTTACTGAGTTATAATTTAAAGAAACATCTGTTCCATCTATAGTGTAAATCTTCAGTAATTAATCTATTGTTGTTGTTTTCTCTTCAGAGAACCTAGAGAATTATTATCTTAAACATTTCAACCTTTTGTATCTTTTTTTTTTAGAAAAAATAATACTTATCCAATCCGTCTCAGCTTCCAAAAACCTCAGGATATCTATTCCAGGCCTGAAATAAAAACATATATCTTGCAAAGTATTATATTTGTTTTAACGTAGGTTTGCTACATTATTTTCAACCCTGATATATCCAGATTCAGCCCGGCATTCGACTTGCGATCTGAGGGTCGCGGGTTCGAATCCCCGTCACACCAAACATGCTCGCCCTTTCAGCCGTGGGGGCGTTATAATGTGACGGTCAATCCCACTATTCGTTGGTAAAAGAGTAGCCCAAGAGTTGGCGGTGGGTGGTGATGACTAGTTGTCTTCCCTCTAGTCTTACACTGCTAAATTAGGGATGGCTGGCGCAGATAGCCCTCGTGTAGCTTTACGCGAAAATCAAAAACAAACAAACAAACAAATATCCAGATTCTGGATTTGACAAAAAAATTTATTAGTTAATATATAATATTTGTCAACAAAATAAAATAAATGAAAGATAATTATCACAGCTAAACTGTAATGTTGTAAATAAATGAAAAAGTTCCGAGTTCCATTACCTTTTATCTACTGTCATGAAGTTTACATGATGTATAGAAAACTTTTCTTATGAAAATAGACATATAACAAGTTTATGTTTTTGTATCAGCCTTACAAATACAGATATCAGAATGTCTCCTCTAGCGATGTAGTGATCTATCTGAACTGACAGACTAGACGGAAAATAGCTAGTCAACAACATTCAGAACCACCTTTTAGGCTACTCTTGTCTGAACGAATAGTGGGGATCGTCACTCGATTTGAGCCATGACTCGAAAGTGTGGAGCGTGTTTTGGGGGCAACAGGCCACGAACCATGAAATCTGGGATTCACAGTCGGAGCACGCTAACCACTATGCCATGTCCCGCCCGTATAACAAGTGCCTTGCAATTTTCCAGAAAACAGATATAAAGTTAATTTTATTTAAAATTCAATGCACATAAGCCATTACGATAAAAATCCCAAAACGCACAGTACAGGGGGAAAGAAATGAGACAGTCATACTGAAAATATTTCAAGGTTAGTCAACTTGATATTAAGGATAAAGTCATTAACATTACGTCAGTAAATATTTCCGCCTATTTTTTGGCCGGCTTCACGTAAATATGACCTTGTGGGTTCCCAACTAAGCTATGGCAATAAAAGAAAAATAATTGATATTCATAGCTCCATACACATACATAGTAAGAATTGAGACTTAGTTTCCTTGTGTGAACATTATATACTATATATGACAGGAGTTTCTGAACAATGCTTAACACTCGAGATTGTTCTTTCCTTGTGTAAACGATTACCTTAAACATGATAGGAGATTCTGGACTTTGGTTAAGACCCCGATACTTTTGTTACCATGTGTATACTTATACTTAACATAACAGAAAAATATGTAAATTGGTTAAAACTTTAATTTTCTTGTTAAACATTTTACGCCACACGTCACGGAAAATTGTGGGCATTAGTTTACGTTTTATTAAACTTTAAGTGTATGCATCATACATGTTGCAAATTTTAAACTCTAGGTTACTTTAAGCGTAAACCAAGTAGAGGCGGGCACGGCACATATAGCGCATTATGTAGCTTTATACTTAACAACAAACAAACAATTTATTGTACAAACGTTTAAATATGAAGTCCATATAGAGAATAAAAAGTAATTTCAAGACACACGTGGGACAATCGAACTTTCTGTAATGGTTTGGATATGTTAATATATTGACGTGTCGTCAAAGATCCAACTTGTGGAGGTATAGCCGATACCAATGTATATATGTTTCATAACGAATTCCTGATCGTTAGATGTGTAAATGCTGACATGGCACCCCTGGCTAGAGAAGTATGCATATATATGTTTTATTAAATAAGTATTCATATATAGGACTAAGAAAATAGAAGCTTCCAGACTCTATAGCAAAGCCTTCGAGATGACAACTGACTCCTAAGCCACCCCCCTCACCAATTCGAAGTAATGTTTTCTTTCGCAAAATGAAGACTATAGTTACGAAAGAAATCCTCCGATTCGTGAAGCCTTTGAGTTGGAGCTGAGCATTTCACTTAATATCGTTAACAATTTACTAACAAGGATTTCAAACTGATAAAGGATCGAAAGATTCCAATAACATCTTGATATCAGTAGTTGCTTTCATGAGACAGATGGCCAAAGAAACTGGAATTACGGAAGTCCCATTCGACCTCACACCTTTCAAGTTCTTTGTTGCAACTCACAGAAGCTTTTAACAATGGAAGTTGAGTCGTGGGGACAGCATAATCTTGGCCATGAAACTGAGCACGATTGACGATGGAGGAAATAGTTCCAAAAGACTCGCAGAAACTGGAGTATAGTTTGTATAAAGTGCGGTTAACCTTGGCAAACGTGTTTTACTGATTACTTTTTCTTACAACTCAGAAGTATTGGAATAATGATTATAGTCTTACACTATTGCAATTTTTTTTTAAATTAATATATAATATAATATATATATTCAGCTCTTTTTGTTTTTGTTTGGAATGGCTTAGAGATTAACGGGTTGAACTGTGAATCTAAGGATCCGTGGTTCGCATCTTGTTGCTGCAAATTTGCGCTCTGCACGTGGGGGCCGAGGATAAGTTATAAGAGTGATAGTCAAAATTTACTATTGGATTAGAATAGCCGAAGAGGTGTTGGTAGGTACTTTTTGACTAACTGCCTTCCCTCTAGTCTATCATTTCAAAATTAGATACAGTTATAGCAGTTAACCCTCGTACTTCATACTGAAAAAAATAACTAACCATTAAATACTCGAAATTTCACCTTCTTCCACTACTAATTTGTTTATGTGTTTCAAACGTCAGTTTTTGGTCACATTCTTGCCTTAATGTCTACATGAGATCATGGAACCTGAATCCAAGAGTTATAACAATTATTCTTCGAGGTTCCATAACTGTGTAAAAAGTTCACTTGGATATAATTATAGAGAAAGGCACGATGTCGCTTAAAATCACAAGCGTACGGGGGGTTTTTAAGGGGGAGGAGGCTGGTCAATTTTTGCCCAAATGAGGTTATGCGTAAGAAACCTCTGCTACCAGTTTTTACCAATTGAAGGTAGAAATTGCTCGAATCACCATATTTTCTACTTTTCATTTTGCCTGTGTGTAAACTGAAAATTTGCCCGGATGGCTGTATGTATTGCAAGCTAGGAGGGCTGCCGTCCCTAGTCCCCACATCGCGTACGCCTATGCTTATAGTTATATTCATATGGGTAATGCTACAAATGAAACATGATAGTTTAAAGTTACTTTCCCCATACATTTACATAACAAGATAATAAATGTATTTCACAATACTCAGTGGCCTGGTGCTTAAGGTGCTCGACTCGGAATTTGCCGGTTTCACTATCAAAACCCGTCACCAAACTTGCTTGCCTTTTCAGCCATGGTAGCGTTATTAAGTGACGATCGATCCCATTAGTCATTGTTAAACAGTAGCCCAAGAGTGGGCGGTGGTTAATGTTGAATAGCTGACTTTCTTTTAGGCTATCATTCAAAATTAGGTTTTTTTATGAAA
>NW_013666185.1:173879-179719 GCF_000517525.1 Limulus polyphemus | reverse complement strand
CCCAAAACTCGAGCGCTTTGGAATAGTTGATTCTTCTTCTTCAGGGGAACACCATTTGTTCTCCTGAAAAAAGAAGAATCAACTATTCTAAAGCGCTCGAGTTTTGGGTCTTATTTTAAGTCTATTCAAAATTAGGGACAGCTAACGCAGATAGCCCTCGATTAGACTTGAGCGAAAATTGATTTATTTTATACTAAATAATTCTTACGTTCGGCCGGGTGTTAGCTCAGCTACCATGGTGTAAGCTGTTAAATAGTATAAGTAAAGGATTCATTATCTGCTTCACTCAATAGAAATAGCTTATTTAATTTCTACGTTCATCAGGATACTATAGTTTAGCCCCCGTGGTGTAAACTGTTAAACAGTATAAGTAAATAATTCATTTTCTGCTTCACTCAATAGTGGTAACTTTCTACTGACTGAGAAAGAACTTACAGTTCACAAATTGTTCTATGAAAGTTTACATTTCTAATGTTTACAACGGCCGTTAGGTTACAAAAGCATAAGAGAAAGATTTCAGCAGAGAATGTTTAAACGTTTTATAAAGTAGTAAATTGGTGGGTATTTGTAAATATAAAAAATCAACTGTTATAAGACGCTCTTTAACTAGAAGTCAGTCATAAATAGAAAATAACAGTTGTAGGTACTTCATACGACTATTACATAACTTCTTTTAAAACGGATTATTATAAAAAATACAATAGATATTTCCATAAGCTAAGCCTTAAGGTTGACGTGCAAGTTTATTGACACGAAAATTTTAATAACACTTGGAGTTTTGCACCAGAAGAAAGCAGTTTCTTTTCAAGAACTTAACGAAGATTTCTAACTAATGTTAGAGGTCTACAAATCGCCATCGCTTCATTTTATAATATCTTCGTTATTTCTTTTCATTCATAAGCTTCAAACCTGGGCAGTTTTTTTTTCAGAATTTACGTTAATTCCCTTAATTTCGTGTGATTATTTATACAAGTTATTTTGTTATTTATAAATGTATCTAATATTTTTGGCCCCAGTGGCCCAGCGGTATGTCTGTGGACTTACAACGCTAGAATCCGAGTTTCGATACCCGTGGCGGGCAGAGCACAGATAGCCCTTTGTGTAGCTTTGTGCACAACTACAAACAAACATCTAATATTTTCTTGAAACAATTCTCAATTAACATGGATATAATTGTGTGACAGCAAAAGGATTCTCCACTGATCTAAAGATTTCGTGAATAAAAATGAAGCTAGAAAAGAAGAGAGCGACATCTTCACTAATACTCTAAAACAGTGGTTCTCAAACTTTTTCGTCAGCAGACCACCTACCGGTCCTACCCCACCTGTTCTGTTCTCTCGTATGTCCTTGGCCGTGATGTTACGCGTCAGTGACTTGTCTTTTGGACCTGCCCCCGTACCACTTGGAGGACCCTCCCGAACCACCAGTGATTCGCGCACCACACTTTGAGAACCACTACCCCAAAACACAGGAAATCGAAATATAGAGCTCAGCTATGGACTAACTGATCTACAATTAACAAACCATTTAAACACTAACGTCAGCCTAATTCGTTCAGTTTTTTTTTCTTTTGCTGTACTAACTAATCCCTGCTAAAATTGTTAAATAAAATATTTATTTAACGGATTAAAAATATAATATTTTTCATTTTGTCAATAATAGGATCCTCTACTATGTACAACGTCGATTTGAATGTTCTTGTCAGAAAAGATAATATCACAAAAAATGCCCATCTTAGGCTATAAAAGTTTCACACATAATAAATTATTAAAATAAGTCTCATTATAAGCCAATTTACCATAAGTTAATGTAAATAACTGGTTAAATAATATTTAAAATATTTTAAAATGGCATTAAAACAGCATTAACTGTTTTAAAATATTGTTTCGTCAGGAAATGCTCGTAACATAAAACTAACAATTTCTGTTATCAGCTGAAATTTATGTAATAGAAACCGAAAAATAGAAAATTAAAATCTGTAATTTTACTTTGTATTTATCATGCTAAAACGCAATAACTATTCATATTTTACCGATAGTTAAAACTTTTTAGGGCAACACGAATAACAAAAGAACAGTTTAAACAAAACTCTTACATAACTTACTTCTAATGTGATGATTAAAGTAAAAAACTAAAATCGAAAAAATAGACGAAACTATGTATAGCTTAAAACGTACCTTATAGTGCAATTTTTAGTTATTCTATTCGTTGTTATTGTTTTAGCGTACAACTAACCAATGGGCTATATATGTGCTCTGTCCATCGCGGGGAATCGAACCCCGTCTTTTAGCAATGTAACTCCGTAAACTTACCGTTGAGCAACAGAAGGAAAATTATATTGGTTCTATCTACGTTACCGAATTTAGAACTTGCTTATGTATTTCAATTGCCTTTTACAGTTTAACGCAGTATGATTTATTCATAAAAATAACCAGGGGTATTACGCCTTCTGGGTTATAGTAAATTGTATATCATATTTTATTAGTATATAGTTGTGGATAATTTAGCTGAGATGTGAAGGTAAAGCTAAGGACAAATATTCAGAGGTGATTTTATTTACATATATATATATATGTGAATAGCTACGTATTCCAGCGAACATAACATAATAAATACGAGACAAGTAGATCTAGAAGTTTATAGCAACTTAATATCATCGAAGTTTTACCTGAAAGTATGAAATTAACTTCCTTAAATATGCTATTGTGTGTTTTGATGTTAAACTTTATATCCTTATTTCATTCTGATTACTCCAACAAGCCACCCAACTTTGTGTCAGTGCCATCTACCAATAGCGCAGACATCTCTTCAAGAGTTGGTGGACCTTGTTGTACCTTAGTAATGTAAATTTGAGCAATAAAATATGTGTGCATTCAGATAAGATTACGCAGTAAAGAACATCACAGTGATATCATATATGATAAGAATAAAGTCAAGTTTATCCATCGTGCTTTCCAAAAGAAGCACTATGATATAATACTTTCTTTAGAATATTTAGTTACTAAGTATTCACTGATTTCCATTACTTTTACTTTCATGTAGTGTTGTTTGTTTGTTTTTGTTGTTGCTGACTATTATTTATTAAATAGATTTTAAAATCTAAGCTTTTTAGTTAAATTAGCATGTCAATTAAAATATTTTAAAAGAAAAAATGCACAGAAAAATAACCCGCTTAAATTAAAACAATTCTTATGGAAACTAAGATATATAATACTTCAATTTGAACATAGTGTTCATAAAATTTAAGAAATGCATATGCAAGGAGCCTCTTACATTGTAGAGCAAATTTATTTTATTTCAATATGCTTTGTATAATTACCTGATAAACATGAAAATATGAAGTGTAAAACATGTTATCCGTGAAATAATCCAGAGTTTGACTATAGTTCATCATCGTAAAGTAATTAGAATTTCTGTGATAGAAATATTGTCTATACCAGATTTTAGGGTAAAATACACTGTAGAAACTTTTTCTATGTAAAGTAGAGAAAATCAACTTGTTTCCTTATATCCGTTTATGATTACGTATAATTTTAATCTATAAGCTTTCAAGCAAAATGTTATTGAAAATCGTATTTACTAATATGAAATTAGTCTATTTTCGAAGTATTTCTTTTAAACTACAGACTACAAATTTGCAAAAAAAATATATATATAAGTTATATAACTAACCTGTACTGTTTGGCGTATGATTACTAGAATATATCATTTACTGCTGTAATACAGTTTGCAATCTTAATTACAGGGGATCGAACGCAGCCTAGTGGTAAGAGTGCTAGACTGCAGAACCGAGGTTCCTTGGGTCACGTTTTCATAAAAAAACAAAAGGCTCAGCACTTTGGGGCCGTGGGTGAATTATAAGAGTGACAGTGACAACCTCCTATTCGATTAAAATAGCCCATGAGTTGGCGGTGGGTGGTGTTGATTAGCTTCTATCCCTCTAGTCTAGCAGTTTAAAAGTACAGACGGCCAACACAGATAGCCCTTGAGCAGATTTACGAAAAATTCAATAAATCGACCTAATTATAAGAGCTTACTTTTCAAATAGTCAGTTGCACAGAAGACACATAATTTAACGTAAAATAATTTAAAGAAAGCAAATACAAAAATAAGCACTCTGAAAAAAGAAAACAACTTTTATGGAAAACAAGAGTCTATGAGTTATCGATTAGTTACTTTTGTCTGTAATGTTTCATAATTTACTTAACTTTTATTATTAGAACAAAGAATATTGTTGTCACTATTTTACAGGCATTTATATAAACCGAAACAAATGTTTTGGCATAGTCTAGTGATAAAGTGTCAGATTGCAGATCGAGAGGTCCATGGTTCGAGACGTGACAACGCTGAATACGTTTCGCTCTTTCAGCTATGGCCGTTTTATAAAATAATAGAACATCTGGCTAGCTACCTTCCCTTTGGTCAGTAGTTCAAAATTAGGGACAGTTAAAGCTAAATCATACGGGTGTGTTATAAGAGAATTTAGTCCACGACTGCATAAGAGGTGTAGTTCAAGTTGATAATTCTTTTTACCACTTATATTTAAATAGTTATTGACGATTCAGCTTATGACAATTTTATTTCGTCCAGTTGTTAATAAAATCAAACAAGTATTTTATTAGAAATTCGTTGTTCTTTTTTGCTTCTGAGATTGCTCTTTAAATTCAGAATCATGCGAATTATTTATATATTTGATTTAATATAGTAGAAAAAGTTTCAACAGTATGATTTCAGTAAATTGATGTTCAAATTTAATTAGAAAAGCAATGTAATTAGTAACTTTGTATACTTCAACATTATGTATATGTACGTGTGCGTCTGGAGACTGGAACAAATTCGTCATAAATTGTTATCTTTTATAGAAGATCTGAAGATCACTTAAAATGGCATAACGTAGAATGTAACAGGCCATGCATTAAACATTAGGCTTTGTATGATGAGGAATATATAGCTAAAAATGGCCATATTAAATATTTAGATTTTTTCAGAAAAATATTCGCTCAGAAAAGTCCTTCAGACTAATTTGGCTTCGTTATATGACGTGCAAGTAGTTTTTTTTTTTTTTACTTATTTGAATCAGTAGGTTATCAGTTAGTTATTCTAGGTTCCTTTGGAGTTTTACTGAAAACATGTCGAATTCAGCAAACTATTATGAATAATTGCCATTTGCTATTGATATAAGTGCAAATATTGTTGATTTTGATGGTTTTAAGAAAGTGTGTTTGTAATTTTAAAAGGTTAAACTCAATCTATTAGGTTTCATTTCTTATAGGTAAAAATCCCCGAAATTATCTTCGTGAAAATGTTAGGCTTCTTACTATTTCAATATAAAATTCACTTTCGTTTAACACATTCTGTATACTTTAATAACAATATATCAGAACTTTTCCAGTGAATATTTCTCTTCCATAACCATACATCAGAGTTACTAGGAAGCCCATCTCGTGACCATTTTTATCCTGTAAAAAATATAGTCTTTTGATTGTGAATGTTTTTGAGCATTTGTTTATTTTCAGTTGTTGTTGTTTTTTCAAGATCTTCTTGACCAGGGGATTTTCATCCCTCACTCTTTTCTTACTTATACCAGAAACTTTGGCAACGTAGCATCAATTCCACACAGCCAAGGAACATAAACTTTAATGCCGTAATGAAGATGTTTCGAAAGTTATTAAACAAACTGTAAAAATGGAGACATTCCTATAATCTTAGTCCAGAAAAAGCGAATAGTTTGGAACCTATGCTTATATGTGTTCAAAAGTTATATAGTATCCATTGTTAATGTATTGGTAGTAATTATGGTTTGTTTGTTTTGAATTTCGCGCAAAGCTACACGAGGGCTA
>NW_013666185.1:166055-172879 GCF_000517525.1 Limulus polyphemus | reverse complement strand
CACATTATAACGCCCCCACGGCTGAAAGGGCGATCCTCAGATTGCGAGTCGACCTCCCTAACCACCTGGCCATGCCGGTCCTAGCAATTATGGAAACACACAGGCAATCCTCATATGGGAGTCATGGACAATGGGTTATTACAACGAATGGTCAATATATCATTAGTACAATACATTATTACAGAATATATAAATGAAAAGCGAATAAGTTATACAATGCACTAGTATTTTCCCATTTGTTTCAAAGAAAGCGATATACCTTGTTTTTATGTTACTATGTGTTTATTAATGTGTGATTGTGAAGTATTGTTCCAAATGTTCCTCATTACTTCCCACAAATAAGCCAAATGTTTTGACAACTGTTATACCTTCTCAGTATCCATATAATTCGATCTATTCGACTTTCATCCCGGGGATTTGTTCAAGCCAAACCGTAGTTGCGAGTTTTTCATCGGCATCTTTTTCCTTCGTGGCATCGTTTCACAATACTTATTGAATACGTGGAATTATTGTTTTGCTATAAGATGAATCCTTGCCCAACAGGTCCCGTTCCCGAAAAAATGATACAATGGATAATAATTCGTTTATATCTGTCAATCACTGTGGGAACCCAGTACAAGTGTGGTCTGCATTTCAGCCAATAGTATTGCAGATCTATATAAAACTGATGGCACCCCGACTGCTGAAAAACATTCTGCAGTATGTATCTTCACTGTGTATTTCTTACGTTGATCATGATACTGTTCTCCCTTCTCTCATCTAAAACACATTATCATTGATTGTTACCAAACAATTTAAATTTGAATTCTTCTGTAAAGAGTGCCTCCTTCATCGTTTCAAGTCTGATACCATTTTCAGCATTTTGGTTTGGTTATCTCTCCTAAGCATTGGTTTTAGAGAAGATGACATCCAGTTAGGTCGCTTCGTGCTTATTTGTATCTTGTAGTTCTGGAGGTGCCCCCCCCCCTTAGTGGCACAGCGGTATGTCTGCGGACTTACAACGCTAGAATCCGGGTTTCGATACCCGTGGTGGGCAGAGCACAGATAGCCCATTGTGTTGCTTTGTGCTTAAGTACAAACAAACAAGTTCCGGAGGTAATATTTACAGCTCACTTACAGCTATGTCATTGACAAGATCTCTACTGAATTGTCGTGTATTACTTAAAAAGCATATACTGAGATTCTTAACATCATCTTATAAGAGCTTGGGCTTTTTACCTCAACTACTTCTATTATCAATAGAACTATTTTCACTTACTGTCTTTAGAGTTTTTATACACTTTCTATCGAAACATGAAAATTTTCCTCAATCTATCGCATGAAATAACTAGCCTTTGTCAGCGAAAACTATGATTTCCACATGTTTATGACATTTCAAACCTGAGAGTTATACGTGCCCTCATACTACTGTTATTGGGAATACTATTACTGTCTGTACTTTTATAAACATTGTGTTGGTGTGGTATTATCTAATTGGTTGAATGACAACCTATCATAGTGTAAACTATCAACAAGTGACTGCATCTTGGTATGTTGGTTTTCATCCAATAAAAGAAGAGCAATCTCATAATGTTTTTCCATTCTGTTCATTGTTACCACAATTATTTCCAATACTGTGTATGTTAAACTGTACATAATATAAAAGTACTTAAACCTATAAACTTCTCCCTGAAATAATACTTTCTTTACCATATATTTTTGAAGTGAAAACTTTAGCACCATATTTGAAAATGTGAGCTGGTAGAGTTAGTCTCTTACTAATTCACTACTGATATAAGAAGTGAGTTCGTTATTTGGTTGATTATTTGTCTTAGAGCAAAGCCACATTGAGTTATTTGCTGTGTCCCCCACGGGGAATCGAATTCCAGATTTTAGTGTTGTAAGTCCGTAAACCTACTGCTGTTCCACCTGGGAACAAGAAGTAAGAAGAAAGTGTACTGATAGAACAAAATCGTACAGGAGAATCAAATATACTGGAACGCTACTAAACACATAGGCTTGTATCGTACTATTAGATTTTACAAATGAAAACTGATATATGGAACCATTCTGGAATTTTACTATTTATATAATATATCACTAATTGAAGGTCTTTGAATTTTCTGAACACTATATTTCATGAAAATCGTAACAAATTAGGGATAATAACAAACAGGGTAAATAAAAAAACATATTTTACAAAGTGGGTACAAGTTAACATGCCATGTGAATTAAGCTACAGAATTCGCCATCTTGAAAGTTAATAAGATATACAATGGTTTGATTATTCTTTGTAACTCTCGACTTTCTCAGGAGTTTTAAATTCTCTCCATGAGTACAACACACAAGGACTTAAGCTTTGTAAGCAATGAAGCCTCTTCAGGTAATAACTTTCCATCTATACACTTTTCGATAGATGTTACAAGAAAGTTCTAGTTGCGGACAATAAAATGTTGTTATTTCATGGATCCTTTTTTATTCACTTTATAGTAGTTGCCAATTAAATCTTAATTTACGATAGCAAAAGTTAACTTTAAGAGTTAATCGACTCATTTTCTTACTAAAATAGTTAAAAACTACTCATTTATCAACGCTTTATATTTATACTCTTTGCACCTTACAAACAGTAAGTCTCAAATATACCCTGAGACAACTTCGAAGCAGTAGGGTTTAGAATAATTCACTGCATCTTAGAAACAACAATGTCCAAGTATACTTAGTATACCTTGGAAATAACAATGTCCAAATGTATTTAGTATACCTTAGAAATAACAATGTCCAAGTACAGTTACTACACCTTAAAAATAACTAAATCCAA
Organism: Limulus polyphemus; assembly: GCF_000517525.1. Classification (NCBI taxonomy): domain Eukaryota; kingdom Metazoa; phylum Arthropoda; class Merostomata; order Xiphosura; family Limulidae; genus Limulus; species Limulus polyphemus. Next base: position 170,082 of record NW_013666185.1, on the reverse strand, counting down.
ATGTACTTACAACACCTTTGAAATGACTAAGTCCAAATGCACTTATTATACCTTAGAAATAATAAGATTCAAATGTACTTATTACCCCTTAGTAATAACTAGGTCCAAATGCATTTACTACACTTTAGAAATAATAATAATGTCCAAATGCTTTTACTGTATCTCAGGTCGGACAATAATTTTTATTTTCTAACAAGAAGAGATATTTCCAGGTAAGCTTCAGGTTATTTGGGTTAATGTTTTTTTCTCTCTCTCTAACTTCACTTTGCCTTTTAATTTCAACACATTTTGCCACTTTATAAGTTTCTTTAGTTGTCAAGGGATAAGCGATTACTACTATCAGAACCAATCAACTTTAGTATAGAAACACACAACACTTTGTTTAACACACACAGGCTAGAGATATGCTTGGGTCAAAAACACACTCTAAAAGTTTCAAATTCTATTTCATACTCAGTGAATATGAAATTTCTTCATTATATTTGTCAACTCAGCTATTTAAATTTTTATATTTGCAAGATGTCTCTCATATTTATATGGTTTCAATCCTTTGTTGTTTTTTCTTTGTCTTGTGCTAATAAATTCTGAACTTATTAACGGTACATTTTCTATCACAGTAGGCCTAGCATGTTACAAGTTACTTACGACACCTATATGTACCATATCACTACATGCTTTAACCATCCTTACTTATTATATTTTTTGTCTCTATTAAATAAAATAATATGTTTACAACGTATTTTCTGCCCCCTATAAGTCAGTTAAGCCTATAAAATATCATTTATTTCGATAAGATACGTGTATTATATACCTTCTCTCCCTATAAGTTCCATACGTTAACATTATATAATACTTTACTCTAAGATAGATACATTTGCTACATGTCACATGTTTCTAAAAGGTAGGCTTGTTTGCTATATAAATTTATCACAATGATTAAACTGGAATTTGCAAAGAGAAAACAAACGTCACCATGCATGAACAAAATGGCGTCGTCAGGTGATACATAGTTGAACTAAGCAAACTCAACATAATAAATATACCAATATGATTCCCTCACGTGAATAAAGATTTAGTTAAAAACTAAGAAGTCAAAATCAAAGAGTTAAACTAATACAGACTAACTCCTGCCATTTGAGTTTTCAATATTTGGTGACAATTATACGTTCAATATAATGTTTGCTTACGTTGTCTTCTACCTGGAGGGAAGAGACTTTCACGAGTTTTTCGTTAAAACCCACAGAACGAAGCGTTAAATTACACGAGGGAGGAGGTGAATCGTCAGCTTAGTATCTGGTTTTAAGCCAATTTCTCTGATGTAACATTCATGACAACCCAGCAGTCGAATAAAAAACAACATCACTTATTGCTTATGGTTTTAGCTGAAAGTCTTTGGCAACATGGAAGGAGGGGAAATATAAATAATCCTACTACTAATAGCGAACCTAATTTTTTGTATGTCTTATGTTTCTTCTCTCTCTCCCTAATTTGAAGTTCTTGTTACAAATTTCATTAAAATTGGAATGCATAGAAAGAGGAAAAATAAAACAGCCAATTTATGATTACTAGTTTGTTTAGGGTAAGAATCTAACAAATCTTATTCATAGTTAGTAAACCAGGGAAATAGTCATTGCATCAAAAAGGCACTGTTTCTAAACGATGAATTACATTGTTAGAATTGGAGCTTAGATTACACACTATGTGGCTAAGAGTCAAACAATTTTACTACATATCATATGTTGCTCTAAGTTGGAAATGTTTCAACTAGAACTTGTGTTATTATAAGTATATAGTAAATGTAACTAACAACGACATAAGGTAAATAAGAAGAGAGGTAAATTAGGTGTAACAAATAAGTTCATAACGTATGTAAATAAGCGAGGTAACACATAAACAGTATGTTATCTAGATAACGTACGTAACATATAAATACATTGTAGGTTATAATAAAGATTCTAAGTTGTTGTAAATTAAGATATATAGATAACATATCTAACTTGTTTGAGCGAATAACGTCTTGGTATAGTAAACGCAAGAGAGGGAGAGATATGTGTGCTCCAGGTTATAGCAAACTTAACTGTTTTAAGCTGTCTCTGTCTACTTATACAGTAAACGCATTTAATTGAATGTATAAGAAGGCATATTTAGTAAAAAAACTATATTTTGTGTCTCTGTAAATTAAATACATTTTTCCTACCATTATAGATATGTGCACGTTTCTTCCACAGCTTCTGGTCCCCTGGTGGGACAACGGTAAATTTACGGACTTACAATTCTCTGCGGTGGACACAGCAAATAGCACAATGCAACTTTGCTCTAAAACACAAACAAACACAGCTTCTGTTATTTCATTATTCATGCATTTATTAAATTTTAGTTATGACTTCTTTCAACAAGTTAATTATTTGATTTCTTTATTTAAAGTTTGTTTACGTATTCCAAACGTGGTTTGCTATAGTTGTTTGAATACATTTAAATACTTATCTTCCATCCTTCATCAACCATTCTTACTTGCTTACGTGACGTCGTGCCTGGTCCATCGCAATATGTTGACATAAGTTACACATCTAAGATTGCTGTATTTTACATACATATAGAACGTTTGCCATTCGTGATATTTTAAAACAAATGTAGTATCTTCTCTGTGCCTCACATTGTAACGTGTCTCTTCATAAATTCGCCATTTTGGCTGTAATCATTTTTGAAGTCGTTGTAGTTGAAATACACGAGTTAAATTTTTCGTGTAATATATTCTTATTGAAGAACAAAGTATGGAAGCGAAGCTTATATACTTATCACAAATGTGTCATAAATCATAACAGTAATGATGCAGGTAATGCCTGATTGTAATATTTCGTTACGTACCTTTTCAGCCTGGTACTGCCGATGTAGAATGGAAGGCTAGTTTTCTCCAAAGTTAGGTTATATACCCTTATAAATTCTATAGACATTCTACATTCTAATGAAGTACTACACATGTAAAACGTATTGTTTTTTTAACAAAGTGTTCAGTATTACATTTGAAGTTCATAGCACGTATATACACATGTACTATTTTAGAAGTTAGGCTTCAGATACTCCTGAAAGTATGTTTTATCAGTACGGTATCTTAGTTCGTACAATGTCACATATCTCTTCTTCATCTGATGATTTTTGATAACAATATGATATGTAATACACACAGCTCTAGTTTGTAGACCTCAATAATGGATAAAGGATTGGTTTATTTCAGAACTTTTGCACATAGCTACACAAACGATTATCTACGCATAGACTCCCCTAACTTTGAACTGATTGACAACATTCACTGCGAACTCTTGGTCTACTCTTATCTGATTGAATATTGGGATTTGGTTCCAAAATGCTATTTTTGGAACAACGGACCGCAAACCTTGAACCCTCTGATTCGCATTCAGAGCACCCTAACTACTAAGTCACGCCCGTCCCATAGATTATTAAATATTTTTCAACCTGAAACACTTATTATTGTTAATCCTATTTTTAGACGATAATTCTAACACATCATAACGCCATAAAATTCCTGGTTAGTTAGCATCCTTACTGAAAGTGTTATTTTTTTATATTTCGGTTGTACTGGAATAACATTATTGTTAACATGGTAATAGCAGTACGATAAAATTAAAGACGTGGTTCAGCCGTACAAGTTTCACGTCATAGATGTACTAGAATTTCTCCTTTTTCTTTTCAGAAATGTTCATATTATAACCAAACCATACCGCGAAAACATGTTCATAAAATGTATGTCTTCATACTTTTTTTTAATGTGTATTTTACTTTATATACTTAATATAATGAGGACTACTTGGGAACAGAGCCAGCCAGGGAAAGTTTGATACGTGTGGCTATTGAAACTTCACATGTTTGCTTTATTAATTGTTGTTGTTTTTTTAGCATTAAGCTACATAATGGCCTATCTGCGCTCTGTCCACCGCAAGGAATCGTACCGCAGAATTTAGCTTTGTAATACCGTAAATTTAGGGCTGGCCCACTGGAGTTTGTTACTTTG
>NW_013666185.1:160826-165885 GCF_000517525.1 Limulus polyphemus | reverse complement strand
ACTTGGGTGCTCTTTTGTTAGTATACCACATAACTGTTTTTCACATACGTATTTGCATAAACATATTTATGTGTGTTTCATAGTTACATCAATTTTATATTCATATTGCATAAAATGGGTTTATGGTAGAATATATATAAAACAACGACCATCAGTAGAATTTCAGGGATAAAAACTTTCAGTTTATATATTTTATAACTGTTGGGATATCAATGACATCTGGTTTCAAGAAGGAACAGTTAAATATATTATGTTTATTTCTTGCTTATTCAAGGCGTACTCTTTGTCATATATCTACTGAAATAAGTCAAGTATTTTATGAATTATATGATACTTTCGAGCTATTATTCTCAGTAAGTTTATAATATAAATTAAGTAGTCCCATATAAGCTATGCCATAATGTACTTTTAAAAGACATAGTGTTTTAGTTAAAAATGTGGTACTTGTAGCATATGAAAAAATATAGATACAGGGTTTAAGTTAAGACTTGTAGCATATAAAATTTAGGTTTTTAAAACTTCTCAGTAACTACTGACAAATATCAAGAATTATTAAAGCATCAATTCTACTATTCTTCTAGTTTAACTTTCGCAAATTTCAACTTGTAATTGATGATGGTAACGGCGTTTTTTTTTTGTTGTTGTTGTTCTTCAAAGATGCAAAAAACTGTTAAGTATTGGATTGTTTATTGCAATAATGTAAGATTCTTCAAAACCTTTGATACGATTGACCTGAAACATCCAGCTACAGTTTGTTTGTTTGTTATGAATTTCGCGCAAAGCTACACTAGCCATTCCTAATTTAGCAGCGTAAGACTAGAGGGAAGGTAGCTAGTCATCACCCCCAACTGCCAACTCTTGGGCTACTCTTTTACCAACAAATAATGGGATTAACCGTCACTTCATAATGCTCTCACGGCTGAAAGGGCGAGCATGATTGTTGGGACAGGGATTCGATCTTACAGATTGCGAGTCAAGCGCCCTAAGCATCTGGCCATGCCAGACCTCCAGCTACAGTTAGATCTGAAAATAAATTAATAGTAACATTCTCGTGCTGCAAGTAAATGTTGATATTTTTGTAAAATCAATGAAATGAAAAATCTAATCCACGATAATACTATTTTACTGTGCAATAAATTAGAATAAAAGAACTATTTTTATTCTATAGTGTTTCATGCAAAAGTGAAAAATAATCTTACACAACCAGATAGTTTATTTGTTCAATTTCGTTTATTTTAAGGAACAAAGTTATTTTTATTTGATGTAGAAATTTATTTATCTCTTTATAAAACATTGACAACCATAAACTACATAATTACCCCCCAGTGGCACAGCGGTATGTCTGCGGACTTACAACACTAGAAACCGGGTTTCGATACCCGTGGTGGGCAGAGCACGCATAGCCCTTTGTGTAGCTTTGTGCTTAACTTCAAACAAACTATTTTCACTTCTAGACTCACCCTCTGCCTACGCAGACTCGCTACTAATTTATTTATTATTTTTTAATATTTTTCAATTGTGCCAGAAAAAACAATTACATCCTTTCTATTAATGGGTAAGTATTAAAATATTAATTTTTGCTATTAGGATTTTTTTTTTAAATAAACAAAAATTTATACGCGAGCTTGAAAAGTTTGAGATCCACTGCGTTTGAACCAAATGCAGCCACATTTTTATGCTTGTACACTCTACATCACACATCTGATTTACATCACGAAAGTCTTATTGTGTTGTGAAAAACTTGTGTGGAAAATTTGTTCACAACTACGATATAACAAACAGATAAACACATTTTAATGAATGTGGAGAAAAACTAAACGTTTTATTCCGCTGTTTATTATAGAGGGTCTACGTATTGAATCTGAATTGAAAATGGGTTTGCGTCTGCTTTTGTAAATGAAACATTGTTCGTTCCCAGAGATCGTTACTATGTATAACTCGAACGTCAGGCCCCGCAAGATTTATTTTTCTAAGCTTTACATTTTCAGTGGAGTTGAGAGGTACAAAGAGGCATAGATACAAAAATTTAAGATTTTACATAAAAAAAAATAGTTTTAAAATCTAAAACTGCATTACCTTCTAATAGTATAACTAAGCGACATCGCATTGCAAGCTTTCCGTTATAAAAAGTTAGTTTCAAGTGGCTGTACTTCTTTGCATTTCTTCCCTAAAACTGTGTGAAAACTCTTGAAATTATATTTTATACTTGAACAATAAAATATCAATTTACATGCTAACCGAAGCCTGCTTCTGGTCTTTATATTCTTGCATTTATTTTATTATTGTTCCTATTTGTTAATGACAAATTAATTCTCGGAAAAATAGCTTAAATATGTACAAATTGTAGTCAGATTTTATAACATTGTTTTGGAGAAAGTTCGTTTATTTCAGTGCAGCGCCACATTGGGTTATCTGCTCTGTCCATCGCGGAGAATCAAACCCGGGATTTTAGCGTTGACTCCTCACAAGGGGTTTTGAAGAGAGACAAAAAAAAGAGTTAAAATAAAATTTGGTTATAGAATTCATCGGAAAACTGATAAAAGCAAACATTTTCCAAATTGGAAAAAAATATTTAATTAAATCTTTATGAATAATTTATGCAAGCTAATTTTGTCTATCTTGAGATATTCAATAACTTACATAAGCTAATTTTGTCTATCTTGAGGTATTCAATAACTTATATAAGCTAATTTTGTCTATCTTGAGATATTCGATAACTTACATAAGCTAATTTTGTCTATCTTGAGGTATTCAATAACTTATATAAGCTAATTTTGTCTATCTTGAGATATTCAATAACATATATAAGCTAATTTTGTCTATCTTGAGATATTCAATAACTATATAAGCTAATTTTGTCTATCTTGAGATATTCAATAACATATATAAGCTAATTTTGTCTATCTTGAGATATCTTTTGTTTATTAGTTTTTATGCCTATTTAAAGTTCACGTGAACTTGATGAAACTGGAGTTGTTCAGGGTTTTATTTTATGAGAAGTTATACCCAAGCTTAAAAGTGCTGATTAAGTTTACTTTTTTCACACTTGTTTATTTTCACTCTTCACATTCTCTGAGGCTCACCGCATTAGTATAGGTAAAATACCCAAGGTTTCTCTTCGACAAACTAATTATTACATATCAACTTTTCTTTTTCTAAATTGTGCAATCATCTATGTTGCATCAGAATGTTTACTTATTTCTAATTCTGTTACGTTATTAGGCATACTGATTTTTTATGCTGAAGTTTTGATTTGAGTATTCGATAGTAGAAATATTTTGATAGAACAATAACCTAACAACTGCAAATTCATAATAATTAATAAATGTACTGAAAAATTCCGTGTCGCACAACGTTAAAATACACATTAAAAAGGCTGCATTAGAGAAAAATCACATCACCAGGTTGAAGGTGTGAAGACTAATAAAATTGACTAAAAAAGAAGGTCTAGACTACATACAGTCGAACGAACAACCAATGTTTTTAAAAAAAAGTCGTTCTCGTATTGAATTCTCAAATATTCGAAGTGTGAGAAATTTACATTACATTAAAGTTCATGAGTCGTTAGCATGCCAAAACTGTGGGTCCGAAGGTTCGAGTCCTATTGTCTCAAAAACGCGCTTTAGAGCTGTTGGTGTGCTATAAGAGTAAAATACAAATGGAGTCATTTGATCAATAAGAATAACCCAGGTTTGGCGATGAGTGCTGTTGACTAGCTGCCCTCTCTCTTGTCTATTAGTTCGAAATTAGAGTCACCTATGAGCAGACAGCCCTTGAGTGCCTTGGTATTCACAGTTCGGGCACGCTAGCCATTAGACCATTAAAAGTCATAATTGCAATTGGTTGGATTCCCTGAGATACAGAAAACCTACTATGAAGTACCAAATACATAGATTAACAGCTGGAGTTCAGTTATGTCATTGTCTCAACACATTTAAGGTATTGTAAGTATTATATATATATATATATATATGCATATATTTTCTAAATACCAGAGCCTATACACTTCTCTGCCCTATCAAAGGTTGATAACCTAGAACATAAAGAACTTCATAAAAAGGAATTAACATTACAAAATAACAGAGTACTTGCTATTCATGTCTAGATTAAGAAACATAAGTTTAACATTATAGACAGGTTGACTGCTTGTTACTTATGTCAAGATTTAAATAACATAATTATAACCTTATAGACAGGATGACCGTTTGTTACTCATGTCTAGAGTTAGATAACATAAACATAACCGTATATACAGGATGACTGCTTGTTACCTATGTCTAGATTTAAATAACATAAACATAACCTTATAAAAAACGACTGCTTGTTACTTGTAACAAGCAGTCATTTTTACAAGGTTATGTTTATGTTATCTAAATCTAGACATAAGTAACAAGCAGTCTTCTTGTCTACAAGGTTATGTTTATGTTATCTAAATCTAGACATTCATGTCTAGAGTTAGATAACATAAACATAACCTTATATACAGGATGACCGTTTGTTACTTATATCTAGATTAGATAACATAAACATAACCTTGTAGACAAGAGGACTGCTCGCTATTTGTGTATAGTTTTAGATAACATAAGAACAACCTTGTAGACAGGACGACTGCTTGCTGCTTATGTCTAGATTTAGATAAAATATGCATAGCATTATATACACTGTGACTACTTGCTACTTGTGTCTGGATTTAGATAACGTAAACATATCTTTGTTGACAGGACAACTGCTTACCACTTAATTCTAGATTTGGACAAGTGAAAGTAACCCTATAAAAGAGAATAGTAGCTTACCGATCATGTTCGATTTATACAATAGAAACGTGGGTTCTTGCCTTTAGTATGAGAAATGTTTAATAGAAACGTGGGTTCTTGCCTATAGTATGAGAAATGTTTAATAGAAACGTGGGTTCTTGCCTATAGTATGAGAAATGTTTAATAGAAACGTGGGTTCTTACCTATAGTATGAGAAATGTTTAATAGAAGCGTGGGTTCTTGTCTATAGTATGAGAAATGTTTAATAGAAACGTGGGTTCTTACCTATAGTATGAAAAATGTTT
>NW_013666185.1:151487-159826 GCF_000517525.1 Limulus polyphemus | reverse complement strand
AATAGAAACGTAGGTTTTTGCCTGTAGTATGAGAAATGTTTCCAAGTAGACTGTCATTATGAATCTTGATACTTTTGCAAAAAACAGTATTGTAAAATATATGAAAATACATAAGGACGCGACATTCACACGAAATACTTTTAGTATATCACAGCCAAACGGGATAAATCTACAGTTAAAACACATCGGGTTAACATTCCAAATATCCATTGGTCATTCGCATCTTGTCATAGAAGCGTCTTTGTTTACAACAGTAAATAATTTTATTGTTATCAAGATTGTCAAGTTTAACTATCGTGTATTCTCACAATCATAAGATTTTTTATTCATGCATTAGATGCTTACTGAACAAATCGTAGTTTTTTACAAAATAATTAAAAGTATTTTCACGATAAAAGAAAATTTGTGATTAAAAAAAAAACTTAATAAGTAAGTAAATATACATATGTTGTATATCCATATCTGGAATTAACGTTAAAGCTCTCTGTTTTGATTATTATATTTTTTAACAAAAGAAAAATACTTTTTTCTTAATTTTATTCTTTAATAATAATAAACATACTACGGACTTGATTACTATAAACTGTATATATGTGTAGTTACGACAAATCACTCAGATGATTTCAATTTTAGTTAAAGTTCTGGCATCCGCATAATGAAGAGGTGAATTACGTAACTATGGAGAATAAGAACTAGTAGCTGTGATAGGCTGTTGAAATGTACTTCTCCGCTGAAATAATGAATATGAGTAACATAATCGCAGTAGTGTGTTGTCTGTCAAACAGTCAGAAGACACTAAAATGACGTCACATAAAGGACCTTAACGTTGCAATTTTTACTGTCGTGACGTCAATAAAACGTGCGTATGCCATGAATCACGAGAAGAATTATGTACTCTGTAGGCTACAACATAGCATGACATACGAACTTCAAAAGCAAGAAATAAAAATACTTGTTGCTCTTAATTTTGGTTTTATTTACTGTCAAAACAGAACATTTTCGCTTTTGGGAACCCTGCGGAAGTACATCTAGCTGTTAGTTTCAAATGTCTGATTCTTGATGTTAGTTCCGTTTGAAAAATCTAAGTCTTTTAAATCATAACTCTCGCACTGACCCAAAACACTAGCGTTAACACTGACGTTATTTTAAGATATATGCATATATATTTGTATGTAGATGGGGCGGTAAATTCTGAATTCATTCATGCATTATACATATGGAGAATGTAGGGAAAGCACGTTATGCTAACAAAAATAATTATTTTACGTCCCATTTAATCGTTTCAAAATCCTATTTTCAAATTACCATACAATTTTATTTTTCAAAAAAAAAAAGAAACACCTGTCAGACACAGAAAACAAGGAATAACGGAGAATAATGAGATAGCATAATGTTCTTGCACGTGATAACTCAGATGCTGGTTACTGTTTTTATCTAAGCCCACTACAGTGTACAGTCCGCAAAATAATTTTCACTTTGTTATATATTTGACGTCTACTAATTGATGATATGAATTAATTGCCTGTAGACGCTATGAGAAATTAAATAATCAACATGGCAGTCAATATTACACTACTGGTTCTTGCTTTCTGTGGATAAGGGAATCCATATTTTATATACATATTTTCTCAATTACAGATGTGTGTCTTTAGAAGAAATTTAATGCAGCTACTGGCAACTTATGGAATGTCATATAGTGATTTCCATTTCACTCAGTGGTCTTAATCTGATAGTTACAAATTTGAACTCTATCTTAAAGCTGAGAAACTTAAATGTTCTGATGGAATAAGTCAGATTTTTATAAAACTTTCAGAGGCCATTTTTGGTTTGTTTTGGTAGTTATTGTGATTGCGATAGTACATGAGCACCTTACTCCCCAGAGAACAAAATGAAACAAACATGCCTCACTCTATAATTTGGTTCTGAACACCAAAACCATGCACGGCCAGTTATACAAAAAGATGATCCGGTCTACGTTGCAAGGGAAGAGTACTAGCAATGCCTTAGAACATGTATGCTACAGATTTATGAGTATTAGTCGAAGACTATCTTATTAAAGAAAGGTTTTAAGCATCAAGAACGTTTAGGACGTAAACAAGTATCAAAACCATTGTATAAGTGAAACATGGAATATATATCAACTGAATGAAAGTTTTATGCGTGTTTTACCACAACAAATGTCTTAGTGTAGAGAGAAAATGTATGTCTTTATATGCACACATGGGAATTGTATGTATGATTAATAATTACTTCATTATATTTGAATACCGCGTTTTGCGCTTAGCACAACTCAACTAAAAATGTTTTGTTAGGGACTTTTCAAAACAATTTGTTACCCGGTAGTTAAAACTGAAAGCATTAAAGGCCAAAACTAAAGTTATACAGAACTTTTAAAAGTATGTATTGTTATCCATTCAATACCAAGAAAAACATCTGTACTGACCTGAAAAGTACTGCTCCAAAGATACATTTATTGTTTGATGAAGATTATTAACGGTTACACTAGGGAGAATGTTGTCTTAGGAAGTGAAAATATTTGTATAAGGCACTCTTTTACAGTCAGTAAGTTCTTCCCAATATTAGCTTCATTCATGTAGTCTGAAATTTTCAGATTCAGACGTTTTGAATGTATGAAGTCAAGTATATTTTCGAAAAAAAATCAGGAAAATTTATTTTCGTTCTGTTTTCACTCTGTTACAAATAAAGACAAACGCTTGGCTTTCTCCCATTATTCATTGTTAATTGATAGCTTTAGTAAAATATATTTTTCGTAATACTAAAATGTCATTATTTTTGCTCCAAACATACACTTAATGTGTATCGTAGAGCTAACTGATTTTGTTTTAGGACTGTGAAGCACTTTTTCTTGTATTACTATTGTTTTGTAGCTTCCGTATATAATTATTGTGTCCTGATATTCCAACTGTTTGCGGAAAGTAGCCACTCTTTTACCACTATAAGCTTGATATTTCATAACGCTAAAAGTCTGAGTTTGATCCCTTTGATAGGCAAAACGCAGATAGCTATAACAGCTAGAGTTACTGGGTTATTTGAATTGTTATTTAACTTGTGTGTTTTCTAAGCATCCGAATTACTGTTTTTTTTTTCTGTCAATTTTAATACTTCCATAAGGAATTTATCGTCTTGTATATATTTTGTTATTTCTTGGAGTCAATATAAAACTTACTTTGTCTCATTTTAACATTACTGCAAACGTTAGTACGTGCTTTATTAGGTTTAACTTCTATACACCATTTTCAAAGTTCTTGATGTTAAGTAAAGTCAATGCATGTCTTTCAATAATTGTTCATTTTAAATTTTATTCTTATTCTCTAATTATCAATGTTATGCATTTTATTGTTATTATATAGCCCTAGTGTTATTCACTGTTTTTATGAATGTACATAAAACACTGCATGTTCTACATATGGTATTATGATTTTCGTTTTTCACTGTGTATTCTAATATTCATTATTACGATTTGCATGCTCATTTCATTATTCTAAGAGTTCTACATAATTATATTTTGTATATTGTACAACAGTGTCAGCATCTGAAATACAATATCTAGAATTTTTTGTTACGGATTTGGAAAATACAAATATAAAATTTAGAACTCGTGATGTATTTTCATGAATTGGTGTCATTTGCAAATCGTTGGAAGAACTTTCCTGTTTTTATCGACAATTTAGCAATTCCAGCTACTGAAATGGAATTGACATGCCTTAGGTCATACTGAGTCATATGTTAGATAAATAGAAATACAAATTTAATTGAAACGAAACCATAAAAACCTTGCAATGAAAGGGCTTCTGAAGTGTTTGCAATTATGCTCTAGATGCAGAAGTGTTTTAACAACAGAGTTTGAAATATTGCTATTCTCTAATTAGTGTTATTTATCCACAAATGCAACCGTAATTAGCATTAACAAGGCATGTCGGTTTCAATAAATATATAAAATTTACAGTATTTTACATAAATCGATAATATAACAACATCAAAAATCTTTATTTTTGACAACGTCATAAAAATTCAACTTGAACTAAAAATTAAAATGAGTCAAAAGTTCAAAAAAAAAACGTAAACCTACTTGCATGTTATGTTGCCTATTTAAACTTGGAGGTGAATAATGACGTTTTGTCTTTATGAAGCCTGATTGAAAAATCATAGCAAACATAAGAAAAAGTCACTGCAATAGCCATTTATCAGAAAACTGAAACATATGATGTTGAACAGTCAAAATATTGTTTAAATCTTTGCGTTACACATGGTTTGATAACGGTTGTAATGTTGAAGTGATTCAATTGTCCTGCAATTACATTTTAATCATGAAGAAAGGCTTGTCGTGTTACGTGTAGTTTAATTTTCCTCTATGAGATGTGGGTACACTATAACCCCCCCCCCAAAAAAAATATAAAACAGAATATTTACATATGCTAAATTCGAACTACTTTAAGTAAATAAAGATTTATATCGAGAACGTGTTTGAGAAAGTGTTCAATAAAGCCCCCCATAATATTTGTAACATTTAACACTAGTCGTTTATATTTTAATGGAAAAGCTGTAGACAAACGTAGATCTATCTATCTGTCCTACCACACAAAAGCAAGAGCAATTTATTAGTTTATCACTTATTCAACTGACTACATTTAACAGTATGTTTTATTGCATCGATTCGCTTGGTGTACTTTTCCTTCTAGGAACATTTACATTTAGTGATTTGATTACAGCTTTTGGAAAGCTTCGACCAACTTATGTGGGGTACAACAGGTGATCAAATCCTGATGCGTACAGCAAGCGTTCAACTCCTGTGGTGTACAGCAAGTGATCAAATCCTGATGTGTACAGCAAGTGTTCAACTCCTGTGGTGTACAGCAAGTGATCAAATCCTGATGTTTACAACAAGTGTTCAACTCCTGTGGTGTACAGTAGGTGATAAAATCATGTAGAGTACAGTAATTGTTCAACTCCTGTGGTGTACAGCAAGTGATCAAATCCTGATGTGTACAGCAAGTGTTCAACTCCTGTGATGTACAGCAAGTGATCAAATCCTGATGTTTACAGCAAGCGTTCAACTCTTGTGGTCTACAACAGATGATCAAATCCTGATGCGTACAGCAAGCGTTCAACTCCTGTGGTGTACAGCAAGTGATCAAATCCTGATGTGTACAGCAAGTGTTCAACTCCTGTGGTGTACAGTAGGTGATAAAATCATGTTATGTACAGCAAGTGTTCAACTCCTATGGTGTACAGCAAATGATAAAATCCTGTTGTATACAGCAAGTGATCACATCCTGTTGTGTAGAGCAAGTTTTCAACTCCTGTTGTGTACAGCAGGTGAACAAATCCTGATGTGTACAGGAAGTGTTCAACTCCTGTGGTGTACAGTAGGTGATCAAATCCTGCTGTGTACAGGACGTGTTCAACTCCTGTGGTGTGTAGCAGGTGATAAAATCTCGTGAAGTACAGAAAGTGTTCAACTCCTGTTGTGCACAGCAAGTGATACCTTTGCCTTTTTCTCTTCTTAATTTCAGTAAAACTGATTGACCTCAGTTATAATTTTTTTTACACTCTCCGAAGTCTAACTCCAATCAGAAAATGCATTTCTTTTTTTCAATATCTTCAGTATGCTTTGCTCTCAATCAAGAACTTTGAAAAGGAAAATAAGTATAAGCAACATTTCAAAAAAAAAGAAAATAGGCTAAATGGTATCAGTATTGCTGCTTAATCGTTATCTCATTACGAACACCACCTGAGTTAACAGTTGATCTTGTAAAGTCATAGGTCGATTTTCTCCTTATTGCTGACTAAAAATTGTGAGGGGGCTTTAATATGAACTAACTGTGTTATTATTGAATGATATCAATCCAATTAGCTTGAAACGTGGTCATAAATAATGTTTTTACCACAGTGAGCTTTTTGAGAAAGTAATTAAGAAACTGTAAGAATTTGTTTGTTTGTTTGTTGTTAAGCGTAAAGCAGCACGGTTGGATATATGTTCCGTGCCCACCACGGGTACCAAAACGTGGTTTTTAGTGTTATAAGTCTTCAGACTTACCATTGAGCCACTGGGGAGCAAACCGAAAGGAAATTTTTTATATAATATAAAACTATAGCTTCAGTCTAGAGACCATCTATAAGATTGGTATTTTAGTCTACTGACCACTTGTGTGAGATTGGTAATTCAGTCTAGTGATCATATGTGAGATTAGTATTTCCCTCTAGTCATCATCTATGAGATTTGTATTTCCCTATGGTGGTCACTTGTGAGATTGGTATTTCAATCTAGTGGCTATATGTGAAATTAGTGTTTCATTCTAGTGGCCTTCTGTGAATTGGTATTTCAGTCTAGTGGCCTTCTGTAAGATTGGTATTTCAGTCTAGTGGCTTTCTGTGAAATTGGTATTTCAGTCTTGTAGCCTTCTGTGAGATTGATATTTCAGTCTAGTGGCCTTCTGTAAGATTGGTATTTCAGTCTAGTGGCTTTCTGTGAAATTGGTATTTCAGTCTAGTGGCATTCTGTAAGATTGGTATTTCAGTCTAGTGGCTTTCTGTGAAATTGGTATTTCAGTCTAGTGGCTTTCTGTGAATTTGGTATTTCAGTCTAGTGGCTTTCTGTGAAATTGGTATTTCAGTCTAGTGGCCTTCTGTGAAATTGGTATTTCAGTCTAGTGGCCTTCTGTGAAATTTGTATTTCAGTCTAGTAGCCTTCTGTGAGATTGGGATTTCAGCGCATGGTACAGTTAATGAATAATAGTTACCTTTAAAATAATTGTTTTGGAATTACTAAAATGAAGAACAAAAATAATATTTATCATTTTTTGAGCTAAAAATCGTGAAATGGGATTACGCTACTTATTTCGTTTATGTATGTGTGTCAACAGAATATTTATTTATACATACATATTATTCCTGAAACAGTGTGTCCAAAAGAATACTGATTGAAACATTTGCAAGGATTTTATATGATTTACCAAAAATATACAAAGACCGATAAGATCAAACATCAGAATGTGAAATTATGAATTAGCAAGATTTCTAGTTCATTAAATTAAACCGTTAAGTAGTAATGAGTACACGATCTTGGATAGTTTCAATTTTACTTTTTTTGGAAGAATTACAAATTTTATATTTTAGGAAAAGGCACATTATGTTAGTTTTTGATATGGAATACTTATTTACCAATATATTCTTACAAGAAACTCTTCATCTCTGTGCCAGTCTTCTTTACAAAATGAAAATTATATTACGTTTGTTAGGAATGTTTTGCGGAAATGACATAATTTAGCTACCAAACAATCACATTTCATGTTTAAATGATCAAATACATGGAACATCTATGGGTTCCAAATTAAATTCAGTGTTAACTAATTTTTATATATATATATATAAAAACCAATGTTTGCAAGAATGCCCTAAGAAACAATGTATCATAGTAAACAATCACATTTCATGTTTAAATGATCAAAAACATGGAACATCTATGGTTTCCAGATTAAATTCAGTGTTACCTAAATTGTTTTTTGTTTTTTATAAACCAATGTTTGCAAGAATGCCCTAAGAAACAATGTAGTAAACAATCACATTTCACGTTTAATGGTGAAATATTTGCTCAAATAAATGGAGTAGCTATGGTTACAGGCTAGCTCCAATGTTAGCCAATTTTATTTTTGTACTATTACGAAAAATGTTGATTGGAAGAATGCCTTAGGAATTTAAAACGATTTGTTATAGGAGATATATTGAGGTACATTCATCATTCTTAAAAACATAATTCAAGTGTTAGAGGCTCTAAACTATGTGGATATTAAGCATAATAACATTCGTTTACAGTAGAACATGAGGACAATTGCAAGTTTCTGAATATTTTAAAACATAATACCAAAGGCAGTGTTCAATGTGAAGTTTTTCACATTAAAACAAAACGTTTATTGGCCTATATTTCTATTGCAATAATTTCATTATAGATTTATATAACAATATTTTAACTAAACTTTTAAATTTTGTAGTAATTTTTCATTTACATCAAATCAATTTGAGAATATTAAAACAAAAACTATTTTTCCACAAAATGATTCATAAAGCCATTTGAGAACAAATGTGGTGACGGTTGGCAAAAAAAAAGTACAGATTACCTTATCTTATTTATGTATATAATCATTTAGAATTAAAAAATGGTGATGCCATGGGATTTTTTCGCAAGTTCAATTACAATGTATTTTTAAACTAGTGTATAGGGTAAATAATGTATTTTCTTAACTAGTGTATAGAGTAGATAATGTATTTTTAAACTAGTGCGTAGGGTAAATAATGTATTTTTAAACTAGTGCATAGAGTAT
>NW_013666185.1:138726-150503 GCF_000517525.1 Limulus polyphemus | reverse complement strand
AGTATAGGGTAAATAATGTATTTTTAAACTAGAGTATAGGGTAAATAATGTATTTTTAAACTAGTATATAGGGTAAATAATGTATTTTTAAACTAGTGCATAGAGTATATAATGTATTTTTAAACTAGTGTATAGAGTAGATAATGTATTTTTAAACTAGTGTATAGGGTAAATATTTCCTTCGATTGAAAGATAAGGTTCCAAAGTTACAGAACAATAAATTAGCTTTTTGTATTAATGTCCTGGAGTTATTAACAATCATATTGGATATACGGTAAGAGCTTTGGAAAATTGGAAATTGCAGAATAAAGTGGCAACCCAAACTAATCTTTGGCCACCAATATGTTTTGTTTTTATCTTCGTGATACCAGGCTTGCCCTTCAACCGTATTAGATCGTTTAATAATAACAGAAAGAATGGTTTTACTGAATGCTATTCTAGATTTTACTGATAATTAACATTTTGATAATTTAAGTTTGATAAATTTTGCGGTTTCTTTTTAAAAAGGAATCATATGAAAATATAACAGGTTTTTAATTCGGATGCTTTAGGTACATAATTAACTAAACTAAAGTATTGTTTATGGCTTTGAAATGTTTGAAACGTTCATAATTAAGTTAAACTCTTAAAACATTTATAGAGAACAAGTACTTCCTTGACCAAGAAAACCATATTTTTGTTCGTTGTTTCTTTCAAACCCATGCTCAATGAATGTAATTTTATTATCATGCTTTTATTCACAATTTAGAATTTCGTTCAGCTTATTTTCTTCTTCGTATGCATTTAGGCTACGTAAATAAGAAATACAACTCTATTAGATGACTGAAAGAGTGAAAAAAAATTGCAATATGTTAAAACACGAAATGAAGATTTTTTATTGGTACATTTTTCCAATTTTTCCCCATGATTTCCTCAGTTTCTAGTGGCCCAGCATAGCCAGGTGGTTAGGGCGCTCGACTCACAATCTGCAGATCGCGGGTTCGAATCCCCGTTACACCAAACATGCTCGCCCTTTCAGCCGTGGGGGCGATATAATGTGACGGTCAATCCCACTATCTGTTGGTAAAAGAGTAGCCCAAGAGTTGGCGGTGGGTGGTGATGACTAGCTGCCTTCCCTCTAGTCTTATACTGCTAAGTTAGGGATGGCTAGCGCAGATAGCCCTCGTGTAGCTTTGCGCGAAATTCTTAACAAACCAAACAAACCAGTTTCTAGCGCTCTGTGGTTTCTCAGTGCAGTAATGATTTGTTACATTTCTTGTATAGTTTTTGCGTATTCTTCAAAACTTAAGTATTGTTGTACAGTCTTTTTTTAATTTTACAAATCAGAAAGACCGATTTTATTTTTGTATTTGATTTATATGTGTCGACTAGATTTGTTTTCTACTTCTAAATGCTATTTGATCCTTAAGAATGTGTAAAGTATATAATAAGTATAACAAACAAAAAGTTATAAGAACATACAACAAGAATAAAGATGGATAATCGCACTTTACATATATAGTTTGTATATTCTAATGCAGTGACGTCGCTAGTGAAGCAAGTCGTGGCGCTAGGGCGACGTGTTTAGTACCTATAAAATTGGTGCATGGCGAAATGTCAAACACTCAACAGTGTAATGTCGCCACAGTTATAATCATGGCTGGAGTGGGGGATGAGGGATCATATAAAAAAGCCTTTCCAGAAATAGATATTCATGCATAGAAATCGTTAAATAATGTAGAACCAAAGGACCCAGCGTTTCGAAGAAAAGATCCTGCAATGTTCTCTGTGGAAGAGTTAAAATTCACAGAGCGATAAGACAGTAACATACTTCAAACCCACACCGCAACCCATTCCGGAGTAACATCCTTATCCGCAAAAAAAAAACCCACTGCAATGAAGCTGGACATATCTCCTGGTACGGTTAACAACAAAACAAATAAGAAGTTGAAGTTGACGAAGGCTCACAAGCCAAAAATTTTAAAAATTTCAACCATCTCGGTATTAATGGCTTTTTCATGCAAAATATGGCCGACGAAACCCGAATCAAAGCAATCACATCCGACTACATATCTGACACGCTCCATGATCCAGTTAGAATGAACTTTTCTGCTTTTGGTCTTCTTAAACACGATCTTATAGAAGCCAAGGTCAATGCGCATTGGAGAGTCTGTGGAACATTTGTCAAGATGTGTGGTCTAAGACTGACTTGGACATCCTTCGCAGAACATTACTACAATGAAATTTGCGCTTTCGGAAAATGGTACATAATCATGGTTGAGCACGAATGACGATGGAGAAAATAGACTTGAAGGAAACACGAGATCTGGAACATCGTTGTTATAAACTTCAATAAACCCTCAGTAAATAATATGCGAGCAACTTTTACACTGCGCTTCTTGCGGGTATAATCTAATTTTCAATATGTATTTATCTAATTCCCTCTTTGAATTTTTCTTATTATATTTCGATGGAGTTACTTATTTTGAGTAAAAGAGCGACGTTCCAAAGGCTAACTCATGCTGTTAGAATGTGAAAGCAGTTGAAAAAAAGGCACGTTAGCCAGCCGCACATTCACTACAACTACAGACGTAAGAAAAAGCGTACGTTCGACCAGCTTGTTTCCGCGACAGGGTGTGGTAAAGGTTAAAGGGCAGGAAGTTGTCGTTTTTTCTCTAGTTTTAGATAAGCATTCACTTCTCATTCAGTCCATCTCTCGTCTTCCTGCCTCATTATCTTCAAGCCGCGTCGTCAACTTGCTGTAGTTTGATATAACAACAGCCCGATGCCCTTTGCTAGACAACAAAGGCCGCCGCAGGCGCATACGTTTTTACCCACGCTTCACATACAAGTGTCTTTCCAAACCTTAAATCGGACTCCGCCTTTCTTCCCAAAAAACTACCAAGAAGCAGCGGACATTCGCTTGTATTTGGTAGGGCGGCTAAAAATTCTATCGTCCTTACTAAGCCAGCCCGAAGTCGAATTAATCTCTCGTGTGAGTCTGACTCATACAAGGTAGCACTGCAATACGTTGAGTTAGGAACGCCAATAATCCTGGACTTACAGATACATAGAAAAAAAAATCACTGTGAAGTATGTGTATATAAGTTCGTTGCTTTTTTTATATGTGATGAGATTTCTCTGTTTAAAGAATTTAATGTTTTAACTAATTCGTTTATTAACAAGAGAATAGATAGACTACATTGAAAGAATATTGGAACTTTCCAAGTTAACAGTTAGTCGTTGTATGGTGAAGATTGGAACTTTTCAAGTTAACAGTTAGTCGTTGTATGGTGAAGATTGGAACTTTTCAAGTTAACAGTTAGTCGTTGTATGGTGAAGATTGGAACTTTTCAAGTTAACAGTTAGTCGTTGTAGGGTGAAGATTGGAACTTTTCAAGTTAACAGTTAGTCGTTGTATGGTGAAGATTGGAACTTTCCAAGTTAACAGTTAGTCGTTGTATGGTGAAGGAAAAGTTCCAATCTTCACCATACAACGACTAACTGTTAACGTGGAAAGTTCCAATCTTCACCATACAACGACTAACTGTTAACTTGGAAAGTTCCAAAAAGTTAACAGTTAGTCGTTGTATGGTGAAGATTGGAACTTTCCAAGTTAACAGTTATTCGTTGTATGGTGAAGATTGGAAGTTTCCAAGTTAACAGTTATTCGTTGTATGGTGAAGATTGGAAGTTTCCAAGTTAACAGTTAGTCGTTGTATGGTGAAGATTGGAACTTTCCAAGTTAACAGTTATTCGTTGTATGGTGAAGATTGGAAGTTTCCAAGTTAACAGTTAGTCGTTGTATGGTGAAGACTGCGGTGTCGATTCAGTAGTTTAAACAAAAATCATTGATGTCTGAGTTGGGTATATAATACACTGCATATTAAGAATTAGTAACTTCGGTGTGGAAATCTAAATGAAATAACGGTATGTTCATAAATTTATACTTTACGAGCATCAGTTATGTTGTAGAATGGAAGAAATATCAATTTGTCGATACAGTATAGGGTGTGAAACAGGATGGAAAACATGAAGTGGAGATATGATAATGTTAATATTTAATAGAAATTTGGAATGAAAGCTATGGTTTGATGGTGAAGTGTGGAATATCTGTTGGTGTAAAACCGGAATGGAACATTGAGTAAACAAACTTGAATAAACATTTTCCTATATTTAGTATTATACTTAAAATTATTTCTGCCATGTCTTTAATTTACCATATAACGCCTATTTAGTTTGATGATCATACTCCTGGACTGTTAGAAAGTCCCTGTTGTAACATTCTTTCATTTATGTGATTAGTCCTATACCATAGGTAAAATGAGATTATATGGTAATTCACTTATACATGAGAAATGTGATGGCAAATGAATGATAATGACGTGTATCTTTGTAATACCGATTGCCATGGACTAATACACGTGTTTATACAATTACGAAGACTCTTAAAGACACGTTAAACAATAATAATTCTCATTTGCCTCTCAAGCGAATCATTTATGGCTTGAAAGCTTTTCTCCCAGAAGCTTCTACATTATTTACAATAACTAAATAATTTTTCACTTGTTGAGAGAATTGAATGAAATCATTTTACTATATTTGTTTACAGTCCTCTTATGGCTGATACATATCGAATAAGGTAAAATTATTTTAATTTACAAAGCTGGCAATCACTTTTTTATTTTATGATTCATATGTTGCAACATAATCCCAATATTAATTGAATTATGGAAGCACAAGAAGAAAATCTCTCAGAAGAGTGAATCATTCATGTGTTGCACGTAAACTATATCTTTCTCACTAGGATAAAAACATGATACAAATAATCTTATGCGTAATTCATATAAAACTTTCTTGAAAGAGAAAATCATCTATTGGTATTCTATATAAGTCAAACTTTCCTTAGAAGCGACAATTAGCTGTGTATTCTATATAATTCCAAGGTTTTCAGAAGAGTAAATCAGTTGTGTGTTTTCTGTATAAAATGTTTCTCACAAGAGAGAAACAGTTGTTTATATTCTATATCAGTCAATGTTTTTAACAAGAGAGAACTAACGATGTGTGTTCTATATAAATTAATAAACACCCATTCTACATAAAACAATCCTCTCTCACAAGAAAAAAATCAATTGTGTTTATGCTATATTAACCAAAAATCCTTCTGAAGCGAACATTAGTTCTATATAAATCAGCGGTTTCCAGAAGACAGAACCAATTTTGTGTTTTCTATATAAAACACATCTTTCCAAAATAGAAAACCTGATATGCTCATTCGATATAAAACAAATATTTCTCACAAAAGAAAATAACTGTTTATATTCTACATGTTGATATTGGCTGAGCTTTTGTATTAAAGCTGGTGCTGCTAAGTTTACCATTTTCATAACTTGTATTTAATGCAGCCAATGGAAGGCCTTGGATGCCAAGTCAGTATACAAATGTTGAAGAAGTTTTTTATATGAAGAAGACTTTTGGGCAGTTAATTAATTTGAAATCAGCGTCCTTCTTGTTTCATCCTAATCCTAATTGTCCAACAATCCTCATTTCCAGTTTTTATGAGAACTTAGCCGTAGTGTGATAAAACCAAGATTAATCAATATATTATGTTCTGTTTATCAGTGTGCCACGAACTTTTCTATGTATTTGTTTCCTGTTTTTGTTCAGTTGCTGAACAGCCTTGACGATTACCCTAACCTGTTCTGGCCGAGTCTTGTAGAAACAGTTGACGTTAAGTGTTGACGTTGTCATTATGAGTAACATCTTCTAATGATGCTGCACGGAAGAATCTATCAGAAGTGTTGTAAACTTTAAAAGTCACAATTACGACATTTCAGCTGAGTACGTTTGTGTATTACATTTTGCGCTTCTTTATTTTGTTCTTTCTTTCACAAAACACTGTATTTATTATCTATTTCACAATTTGCCCAATGATATCTCCGTACCTCCCTAGTATTATGTTTATTCTATTATAGTACTCGTGCTTCGGTTATTTTGACATTGCTACACACCAATATTATGAAGCTAATTACAGACAGATTAAGTAGTAGTACTTTACTTGTTGTGGTTTGAACGCCTTTTACAAGCTGGCAAAGTATGGTTATAATTGTACTTGTCATAAGACAAAACATTACGACATAACTGTGAGATTTTATGCTTGATTCATCGAAATACCACAGGCAAAGAACACTTGAAAAGTCCAAATAAAGCCATAAATCTCACAAAAAGGTAGAGCTACTTCTGGGTTATCATCCTCTCCTGGATCTGCGTTCTGTTTCTGCCTAGCAACTGCGTATCATTCGATGTTAACAAGTAGAAGTCTTTAAAGTGTTTTGAAGGAATGTCAAATGAAATTCTTACTAATGTCTAATGACACATATAATTATAATCATGCTTCGTCATCTTGTGAAATGTGTTCACATCACAACAATTATATCAAATGGCTTATATCAGTATTGTACTTACCATCACTTTACTTGTTGTATCCCAGCCAGCATGAAGAGTTCTGGATTGAGCAAAAGGCATCGTCGGCATGGGATATGACGGATGTAGTGAAATTATATTATTATAATACACTTATTGAAAATTCCTAAGGGATTAGGTAAAGAATGTAGCGTTTAAAAATATAATAGGCCTAATAATAATATCTTATGACTATTATAATAGTAATACTTTACTGTTCTGTCTTTCTTGTTTTGACACTTAAATTTATGTTCATATAACCATGCTACATTTTTCTGCTTCTTTCAGTGAAAAATGTGACAAGTTCAATATTACAGAATTATCATTCATCGCTAGTATTGCTCAGTCTAAAAAAATAAAACTTTCTCCGACACTCAGAGATTCCAGTTTTGTTGTTGTTTAAACACTGTGGTCACATCTTAAGGGAAAGTTCAGCAGTTGATACCTTCGCTATATAAATGTAATTTTGTTGCATGGAATTCCTGTTGTTTTTTACCTCTTTCGCTTCACATTTTAGTGTTTCGTATAATAATTTATCTTTGGATATCGAAGTGTTATTTTTTTAAAGAAAATTTCTTCTATTTTCATTCCATGAGACATTTAAAGTAGTAATATCCAGAATATGTTATGTAGTATCCTTAAGTACTGAAATAGAAGTATTTTTTTCATAGTGAGTGGTGACGTCCGTTTCATCAATTCAGTAAAGGACACGGTGTCGGCCTTGGAATTATAATGTATAGTTGTTATGATAAGTAGTTTTTCGTGTCATAAACTAGGTTAATAAATAGCTAATTAGATAGGTTTTTAATATGTATTTGCGAAAAGAAAGTTTTGGTTAAACAAAGTAGTGGGCATGCTTTGTTTTCAGCAAAATATTACCTATAAGAATCATTTCACTAATTAGTTTCAAGAATCAGTTCATGAAACTAATATGACATTATATGTATCCATAACCCTTAAAAATAAGACCCAATTCACACAAATCCACAATTTTTGAAATAAATATCAGCTTTACATGTATCTGTGCACTTTGAAATATTATTCTTAAGTGTGTAAAAATCTAACGTAATATTACAAAGTTTCTGCATTTTCTTATCACAGAGAACCCACTTAAAACCTTTTTCGTATTTTGATCGTTTTAAATAATTATCTGTCCTCTATCTAATTTTTGAAATTTACCTAAAAGTGTGATAATCACACGCTCTAGACAACATTATCATACATTGAAGCTACACAGGGCACTTATATTAATTGTAAACACTTCACTCATAACTGGCCCAGTACTTGTTTACAGTTTGAAAAGTTTATAACAGTATTTCAAATATAACGTGTATTTTAAGTTGCTGCCAGTGAGGTTTTTCGTTCAATACCAAACTTCACTTGAAAGTTGTTATTGAAATGGGCTAGTAATTAGAAAAGGGTTCGATCCACTTCTGCGAATATATTCATCAGATGTATCGAAACCTCATCTAATCACCAGTTCACTGGGCATGCTGTCCACTTCAACAACTGTCCACTAACTGCTAACTGTGTCTTTTACACCTTAGTTCAGTTGACCGATTACAAAATCCAAAGTAAGTTAAAAACCTGGTGTTCAGTGAAAGACTCTGTGGTGTAGGTGAAGTAATATATTAAAATCCCATTACTAAACATTTACAGTGTTAAAAACTACTATTAACGTTTTCGCAATGACTTTTTACACATATTAACCTCAAATGGATCCTGCTTTGTTTGCTTCGGAGTTACAACTCATGCAACACATTTTATTCGATTTTTAATAATAACTGAAATATAAATTATTGATAACATATATATATATCACTTTATTAAGCTACTTATAAACTATACATGTGTTTCAGAACGTTCAAGTCCGAAAAAAAAGGTATCTCATTTGCTTGGTCATTTAATTTTAACAACGAAAAATGAGCAAAGGTTTTACTTCTTTTACGTTGCAAGCAAAAACATTTCATTTGCTTGGTCATTTAATTTTAACAACGAAAAATGAACAAAGTTTTTTTACGTTGCAAGTATCCAAACACCTGGCAAGAAACTGTTCTGTGTCACCGAAAGTAAATACGTTTAGACAATAAAGACTTCAAAAAATCCAACTTAATTATAAACCAGGATGTACAAATTTGTTATCTTTTTACATCCGATATATCTTGTAAACACGCTTAAATTATGAACATTTCGATCGTATTATCTTCATTCATGTTCAGAGGTGTCGCTAGGCACTGACACACCGATTCCGTGCCCATCCTAAACAGTAGTGTACCATAAAACTAAGTACGTATTTTTGTTGTTGTTGTTTATATTCACACTTTGAAAAGACGCTAAATTAAATAAACTCTGTGTGCTCACATGTCTGAAATAAAATTCATCAAGATTTCAATTGCTATTTGCAACAAAAAAAATTTGATCTCTAAATTCCTGTATATTTTTATATTTTGTTTTCCGAGATTTATTTGTTTTTTCTTGTTTCTTTTTTTTTTTTAGCTTTGTATCTTTCGTCACTTTTTCATTTTTTAGTTATATATTTACATGGTTATCTAGAATGAAGTGTTTTTACGCATTTATTTTTGGATAACCAGAAGATGATGAAAGGTTTCAAGACGTTTCTTGGTTTTGATGAATTTAGATACCGATATGCAAACAATACACGTTTTTGCTCTCACTCATGATGATGTTCATTTTGGTATGGCTTAAGGTATAGCCATATAGTAAGACATAATTGATTGCTAAGCATTTACACGTTCAATAACATAGGCCTTCGAATTTAAACTTCATAAAAGCTGTTTTGGTTTTAATAACGGGTTTTTTTATAATTCAACTACGTAGGTTTCGAAAATAATATTATTTTTTATCACGTAAGGGTTTTTTACAAATCGGGAAGCAAAAAACACTTTAACTTAGATCAAATTATTATTTCTTTTACCACAATGAATTTTTTTTTACTATTATGTTTGTTAACAAAATACAAATAAACCGAAAAAAGGGAAGAACATTGATGTCAAACAAATATGCATCCTCATTTATCCTGATTTAAGTTGTGAAATCTACGTCTTTTAGTCTCAAAACTACGTGTTGTGGTCTTCTTTTATGTATTGCGTTATGACGTTTTGTGAAAAATCTGTACGTGATGGAGAAAAATGGATATCATTTTCGGATTCAGCGTACAATAATTACTGTAGAAAATGTTAAAATATCAAAATATTAAAACCATCGAAGGCCTGTGTAATTAGTTTAACGGATTTTTATTAGATTTCTAGACTCTAAATATAATTTTCAAAATGTCCAAAAAATTGGAGAGAAGTTTATAAAGATATATATTTTTATCATGATAAATATATTAATATACATAAAGTTATAAGCTCCAGCGTTTTCATATAGAAACATGGAAGTATTTAATCAAATCCTTATAATGGAAAATATCTCAAAATACATCAGGCTACAAGCTCCAGTTGATATATAAAATTTCAACCAGATCTTTTTCATGGGAAATATCTTAAAATATGTTAGATTACAAGTCACAGCCTAATTAGTACAGTAAAAAAGAAAATATGTAGCCAGGCCTTTGTTACTGTATGTATATACCTTAAAATACATCAGACTACAATTTATTGGTTTTTGATTAAGAAAGTACGCAGTAGCCTCAGTCAGAAATGATTATCAACAATCCACACTACATACAAAGTCTGCCTTCATATCATGTTACGAAAACCCTCCTCAACATAATTATGGGAGGGGTTATGTCAAATTTTGATACATGTTTTTTCTACCTATCATTGTTTTCCTTAACACCATGTTTGCTGATTAGAGGTATACAGTACAGCTCGGGAGATAGGAGTTGCATGAAGATGTTATTCAACCTACAATTTAATCATCTAAATATGAGATAAAATGTTCCTCGTCTCTTAATAAAAAATTATATTAAGTTATTTTTATCACATCTGCTTTAAATATTCGCCATAAAAATGTACGCGCATCAAAGCCTAATTGATGACACAAGTTATTATACACGTATACACTTGTTAAATATATGCTCTTCACTTTTATTAAGCCGCCAAGCTATTTGAAAGGTATAATAATCGTAATGTTTTGTGATTTATTCAGATAAGTTCAAGATATGTTTATTTCTTATTCTATATTTCTGTTCATATAAGAGTTTTTAAATCACATAGCGTCCAAATTCTCATGTAGTAAAACAAACACTTAACATTGAAATTACAACATTGTTTATCAACAAAAATGAAGGTGAATAAGTACATACACATTAGTCAAATTAGATATTTCGGTATATTCATACCCTGAAATAACAAAGTCATGTATTTCAATTTAGATTTGTAAGGTTTGTGTTAACATTTACCACTGAGAAAGCAGTACTTCCATCTCAATGCCGTACAAACATCATCAAGAAGCTGAATCAAATATCTACAGTTAGGTTTAGATCCTAATATTTTTTGAATTGCTTTAGTGAATATGTAATAAACATCTTAAAGAAACATTTAGTTTCATTTACTAAAACAATTTAAATGCAGCCAGACACATCAATATACCTTTCCGGACTTATTCTAAAAACAGCTAGCAAATGTTATAAGTTGCGTAAACAAAAAAAAGATTGCAATAGAATGTATCAAGTACATTTTGACAATTTAGCCAATAACATTACGTACAAAAAGAGTTGGGGGTGAATTTTTCTATTCTCACTACAGATATTTTCCCCCTAAACATATCTGAATGGAAAGTTATATGCGTGAACAATAAATACTTTTTGTTTTATTTTACTGTAAAACAATAATGGCAAAATTTTTCATTATAAATCTAGTATAATCCAACTTTGAATTTTATTTGTTCACACCAAGAAAATACTTCCACTTGAGATACAATGTAGGTACCAGATTTTATGAATTTTTGTAATAAGACTACTGAGTCGTTTTGTCTACGTACTGTTGTGTAAAAATACACATACATCCATGCATATTTTAAGGGACGATCGTTTCAGTACTGGCCCATTGTTGTGCTGTTTAACGAACTGGTGATAATCACGAACACGGTTTAGGACTCTGGTGTGAGAACTTCTGAAACACTGTTTTCCAAATAAAAGCCAATACATCATTTTTAAATAACAAACAGTTTCATGTTTGCAAGTAATCATAGGGATCTGTGGCATAAAAGAAACACTAACCCTGTATTATAGAGATGTGATTTACACTGGTTTTTAGGTTTTACTTACAATTTAGATTAACTAATTTGGAATTAAAGGCTATTCTTCTTTTTTCTTTTTTTTGTTAAGCTGGAGACATTGCATCGCATTCTTGGTTTGCATCACCTGGATT
>NW_013666185.1:132999-137748 GCF_000517525.1 Limulus polyphemus | reverse complement strand
TTTTTTCTTTTTTTTTGTTAAGCTGGAGACATTGCATCGCATTCTGGTTTGCATCACCTGGATTCAAGAATTACAGATTCAGTGACACTAAAATTCTCAATAATACTCATGAATTTAACCTACAAAAAGTAACTATCTTTTCTACACAATAATAAAAACTGCTAATTTATACAAATTTAATCCAGGTAGCCGAGCAGCCGTCCAACATATGTAAGCATTCTAAACATAGGGCATAAAACCGTTGCTTCTACCTGCTACAAAATAGCTTCAAAACTATGTGTGTATACACTATAAAATGTAGTTTTAGGGCCTAAAATCAATGTCTCTATTCACCACAGAAGATTGTTTAGGACGAGACACCTGAGAGTGTTGAGCCTAGTCTTTGTACTAATATTTTGTTCTAAATGTATGGTTTACTTTTTCGATAGACATCGTAATAATTTGCTTATTAATATGTTGCTTATTGATTGGGTGTTTAAAATCTGTAATATACTTAATATATTTTACTAATAGTAATTTGTTTTTGTTAAAGTTGTTAGATTTACTGCTGCTTATGCACTAAATCTGTTCTAGATTTGTTTGTTTGTCTTGTTGTCAAGCGCAAATCAATTCCATGGGCTAAGTGTGCTCGTGGATATCGAACCTCGAGTTTTATGAGAGAGCATCTTGTCGCAAAAACTGAATGTGAAAAAAAAGACTTACAACACCGTGTCTATGACCTGATACCAAATAAAAAGCACCGCTTGATTCAACGTTGCTTTATAAACCATTCTTAGTTGTTGATATAAAATTGTGATGTAAAAACTGTAAAAAAGGGCTTGTTTGTTCTTAGGCACAAAGCTACACAAGAGCTATCTGTGCTGTGCCCACTACGGTAATAAAACCCTGTTTTTAGCATTATAAGCCTTCAAACCTGCCGCTGTGCCAATGAGAGCAAAAAGTAAACAAACTGTACAGAAAGTTCTGTTTGATATTGAATGAACGTCGAGTGAATTAACAAATAATACATTTCGCTGAAGGGGTTGAATGCTGTTGCATTACTGTCGCAAATCTTTTTGTTCGTATCTCAGACACTTAACTTGTGATTTAGTTGGTCAATGCCATTACGGAAATAATGTTTTTTTATTGGATACCACCATTATGGTAATGATGTTGTTGTTGTTTTGTTGGTTACCGCTATTGTAGAAATGGTGTTTTTTACTGGTTACTGCCATAGTGGAAATTGTGTTTTTTTATCTATTACTTTTAGATCGCATTTCTTTTCTCGGATTAATTCAGCTCTGAAAAATTTTATTGAAAATTGAGAATGAAAAAGGTTACAACTGAGACTTTTAGATATTAAATGTCTGTGCATTAATACATATATAGAGGAACGTTTACAAGATTAAGAGATGGAACAGGTCTTAATCTTCACTTTCTCTCAAAGTTTGAGAGTTTGATATGAAAAATAAACCACAACCTAAACAGTGTTTTCTATTTATTTACAAGCAAAGAAAATTAACTTCAATAAAGACTTAAGTCTAGAAGTTTATAAAATTGTTATAATAATTGGTTACAGCCTTAAGTCTAACGTTCCGGAAATAAACAAAATATTGTGTAATCCAGAATTCTTACATTTATACCTGTTTGCCTGTACAGTATAACTGCTGTTAGCTCTCCATAAAAGTATATTAATGCTAAATCAATTAGGATTAACAATTACCTCTATCTGTAAGCATACTTATTATGTATTATATATACATAATCCATAGTTAATATGGTTATTCAGTCTATGATATTACTTTAGTAGACCTACGTTTGTTTATTTCATACTCGTAAAGATTTACAGGAAATACATGTTGTTTTTGCTGTCCTTTTTTGCGCAAACTACCCAATAGGCTATCTGCGCTCTGTTAACCACGAAGAATCGAACCCTGGATTTTAGCATTGTAAGTCCGTAAATTTCCCACTGACTCATCATGGGACTCGAAACTATATACACAGTCTTACAATCGCTATGCTTTAGGTGGCAAAATTAAAAGATCTGAACACAAATTATTTCTATTCATCATGTGATTTCTCTCCAAAATCCTCGAACATTGATTTACTATTGACTTAAATATTTAAACTACTATAACATTTAGCAGTTATTTGTTGAAGTGAACAAAACGTTTTCGAAATTCTTTCGATAGACTATTCAATAAGTGTTTCTGAATTTCTGATTACCTGAAAATAACTCTTAAGTTTTTATTTGTTATCATTTTTTTCTTCTTTTAAAAATAAGTTATTATCTGTTTGGAGTTTTTATTTGTTAGTGCTCTACTCATCCCTCTAGTGTTGAAGCAAATAAATCGCTTTTTATATTCACGCAGAATTAGTCTTTTCACATTTAAATGAAAAGCAATGCCACATATGAGAAATGTATATCACTTAATTTTAGACATATTTTAAATACATGACGTCATTTGTGTATTCAGAACTGGGTAAATAAACGAGAAAATTCTATATGTACTCTCTGTTTCACTCCAACCCTACTAATAAAGCCAACTATCTCAAGGTACTCTGTTGTACCACAAGATCTTAACCCTGCTGTGACTGGTACCATAGTCAGCGAAAGTTTTCTTTAGTTGTGTATATCTAATTGATCGCCGGCCCTCCATGTGGGCGGTTTCGAGCATAAAACTACACCAATTATCATATATTAAAAACAAAACGCTCAAGAATCTGTTTCCACGAAACCACTTAAAATAAAAATACCACAAACTTTCTCATATGCTTCTCTTAGTTTCGTTATTTACTTATTGTTTTATTGTTAATTATATGCTCCTAATTATTATTATATAATGAAAATTATTTCTAAAAGAAATAAAGTGCATCGTATCTTTCTTTAGGTTATATCTTACATAAGAAACCTAGAAAGCAACTTAGAACAGGACAATGGAGATACTGATATGCTGTCGTAGTTTTGTTGTGGTGTCGCTATTGAATTCTAGTGGCTGGCCTAAGATTGTTAATTATAACATGTTCAAAAAAAGTACTTATTTCGCAACTATAAGTACACACACAAAAAAGCTATTTGTAAATACACAAAATATAACAATCTCAAGGGATTTCATGAATTTTGACTTAACATAGAGAAAAGGGATTATTATTATCTATAACTTGTAACAAGGCGTACACATAAGAGAAGGTTTATTATTTGTTAAATTGTGACTTCACGAACATATAACAAAGGAATTGGTGTTTTCTAAACCTATAAAGTGTGACTTGGTGTACATATAACATAGGAATTGGTGTTTTCTAAAGTTATAAACTGCAACTTGGTGTACATATAACATAGGAATTGGTGTTTTCTAAACCTATAAAGTGTGGTTTGATTTATCATAAGAAAGGACTTAATGTTTTCTAAATCTATATACTGAGGGTTTAGCATTTTGCAAACCAATGAACTGTGATCTAAAACACACATTACAAAATACAGAATATTTTAATCTCTAAGTTGTGACCCAATATGTGGAATGAACTTTAAGGAAAAGAATGTTTGTCATGTATAAGCCTACAAACTAAGACACGATTTAAAATCAAGAGGTTAGTTTATGTCAGACAACGAACGGAAGAGAAGCATAAAGTACTGTTTTCAATCAAATGTCTAGGACCATCAGCACTTACGTTTATTCTCTAAACTTATTTTTGCAATAGAAGTGAAGCTTTACAGACAGACTAAAAAATTAATTACTCTTCCAAGATGAGAAAAACAAATGGCAATCTAACAAACAAGTGTAACTTTGGTAAGATTCAAAACATGACATTCACTCATACTTATTATGGTACATGTATTTCGAAAAAATCACTTATTTTTTAAATTTATACATTTTGTTAGGGTTTTAAAGAATCTGAAGAAAATCTAGTTTCTATAGGAAATGTACGTGGCCGAGATTGATTTGATAAAATAAAAATAATTATAAAAGTTAGCAGATAACGTAATTTTATCTAGAGACTTGCTGATAAAAGTAATTTGGACAACAATATAATATAACACAATGTGCCTGAAAAAATTACAACAATATAATATTTTTTAAGAGCATTATTATACAACTAAACCTAGTTTAATCTTTAAGCCTCATGCTCGATGAAAATAATGTAACGTTATGTAATATTACGTAATTGACTAAAATGTTCATGCAGAATGTAAAACACTGACCCAAGTATTTTACTGAGCTCTAGCTTTATACAATTCTATATTTGTAATAGAAACATTTTTTTAATCAAAAACTGAAATTCGCTTATTTGGAAAGAATCCTACCGTATAAATTACATACAATTATATATAACACACAAAGTTGTGATAACAACTACATAACAACAACTTAGGATCTCGTGGCTTTAAATTAATATCTTAAACTTGGTTTAGTTTTTAATGTTCTTTTCCCGAGAACATGTTTCACAAATCAATATTTGAATATAATGTAGCAAGGGGAATTTATTTACGTGTTTCACACGATAAACATTTTTCGAATTTCCAGCTTCGCTCTTGTCTTACAAACCGGGAACACTGATACTAGGTTTCTACCTAACTTGGGTGTAAGTTGATACATTATTAGTGACTTTATACATGTTTTTTTTTATATCTACCTAAGCCTTGTAAACACACGTTACTAACGGCTTACGCACATTGTATTCTTATCTATCTCTCATTCTTTGTATGCACTGATATATTATTATTATTATTGAACACTTTATGAACACTTTCTTCTGATATATGATTACTCT